>NC_138768.1:865802586-865822586 GCF_965119305.1 Pelophylax lessonae | reverse complement strand
GCTCACTGTTTTGCAATGAATGTACACTTTGCTTTACTGTAAACCCCCGACCACACAGACTGCTCCTTCCCTTCTATAAACATCCAAACGCTTTCTATATTGTGCAGTATATGATCGGGGGGGGGGGGGGGGCGGAGGGGCGAAGCCATATTGGTTGAATTAGACACAAAATCTGTAACATTGACATTTATTGTTTTCATTGGCAGCCAATCACTGGGAGAACGTGCTCAGGCAATTTTCAGGTGTAATAGCCCAGTTAAAGGGATCTTGGGACTTAAAGTGAATGTATGATATTATTTATGTGTGCAAGCCAAGCTGGCCAGCTACAGTCTAGATTCACAGTAGACCATCCGCTTGCCCTGATCCATCCACAACTAAAAGAAAGACTTCTGAATGGAGTTGCCCTTTAATAAAAAAGCATGAATCAGGAAAGTACTATATTATGGCCCCTAGATGGAGACTAAAGACTGATGCGGCTAGGCAGACGATAACTGGCACTTGCCTAAACCCTCCACAACTGAAAGAAAAACTTCTGAACGGAGTTGCCCTTTAAAAAAGCATAAATCAGGAAAGTACCATATTGTGGCCACTAGATGGGAGTAGATGATCATAGTAAAAAAAGTATTTATTTCTTATCATCATCAGCTCCATCTAGTGGCTAGAACAGTGTTTCTCAACTCTGGTCCTCAGGGCACACTAACAGGCCAGGTTTGCAAGAAAACTGAAATGCATCACAGGTGATATCATTTGCTGCTTTGTGATTGCAGTATTCTAGTCTGCATCTCCCCAAGGTAATACTTAAAATCTGGCCTGTTAGTGTGCCCTGAGGACCGGAGTTGAGAAACACTGGGCTAGAATATGTCAAAGCTCTAAATATGTATGATAAGAATGATAATAACTATTAATAATATGTGACTGTGGGGGGACATTAGAGTGTAAGCTCCTCTGGTACAAAGACTGATGTGACTGGCTCAGTGTTCTCTGTACAGCACTGTGGTATATGTCAGAGCTATATAAATGTATAATAATAATAGTGTGTGACTAGGGGGGACATTAGAGTGTAAGCTCCTCTGGTACAGAGACTGATGTGATTGTGGGGGGATATTAGAGTGTAAGCTCCTCTGGTACAGAGACTGATGTGACTGTGGGGGGACATTAGAGTGTAAGCTCCTCTGGTACAGAGACTGATGTGACTGTGGGGGGACATTAGAGTGTAAGCTCCTCTGGTACAGAGACTGATGTGATTGGCTCAGTGATCTCTGTACAGCACTGCGGTATATGTCAGAGCTATATAAATGTATAATAATAATAGTGTGTGACTGTGGGGGGATATTAGAGTGTAAGCTCCTCTGGTGCAGAGACTGATGTGACTGTGGGGGGACATTAGAGTGTAAGCTCCTCTGGTACAGAGACTGATGTGACTGGCTCAGTGTTCCCTGTACAGCACTGCGGTATATGTAGGAGCTATATAAATGTATAATAATAATAGTGTGTGACTGTAGTGGAACATTAGAGTGTAAGCTCCTCTGGTACAGAGACTGATGTGACTGTGGGGGGGACATTAGAGTGTAAGCTCCTCTGGTGCAGAGATCGTTGTGACTGGCTCAGTGTTCTCTGTACAGCACTGCGGTATATGTCAGAGCTATATAAATGTATAATAATATCAGTGTGTGACTATGAGGGGGCATTAGAGTGTAAGCTCCTCCGGTCATAGCTATATAAATGTACAATAATAATAGTGTGTGACTGTGGGGGGACATTAGAGTGTAAGCTCCTCTGGTGCAGAGACAGATAAGAGAAAAGCCAGTGCGGTGATAACATGTCCTCTCTCTCCTTTCCATGTGATCTGGTTACACGGAGACAAGTTGTATCTTTGCGTTACTTATACAGAAATGTTCGTTTCCCCCCTCGCCATTCGCTAATCACACAACGATAAACATTTGTTTTTGTTTTTCCCGAGCAACCCGAACCCTCCGCAAGAAAATAAATCACTGGTCTTGTAAGAATTTTCATCATGAAATTGTTTTCGTCAGCTTTATCATAATGACTTATAATTATATTATAAGTCACTGAAGAACTTAATTTGATAATTGCTGCTTAGATAATTTGCTTTAATGTCTAATTGCATATTTTTTGAGTGAAATTAAACTAGGGAAAGATGTGGGTGGAGGTAACTAAAGCAAATCAAGTCTCCTTCTGAAGAGAAACATTAGCAGACTGAAAACACATTTTGGGTTATTGACTTAATGTAATCCTTGCATTGCTTGCTGTTCCATATTTTCAATCTTGCATTTAAAATTTGTAAATGCACCCCCTAGTGGTTATTTATATATCAGAGCATGTGAATAGCATCCTTGGGTATGACCAGAGCTCTTCATGACAATATCTAAGAATAATTTGCTATATCTATCTATCTATCTATCTATCTATCTATCTATCTATCTATCTATCTATCTATCTATCTATCTATCTATCGATATATATAAATATATATACACACTATATTGTCAAAAGTATTGGGACGCCTGCCGTTAGGCTGGGTTCAAACTGATGCGAATTGGATGCGGGATTCCCCGCATCGTATTCGCATGGCAGGAGACTCTGACCAGCTCTGAAGGGTGCCAGTTCACACATCTCCGGGGAGGCCGCGGAGCGCATTGCCCAAGGGTCCAATGCGTCTTCTGGTCCCTTTCAGGTCCAAATTCAGGCTGATTCGTCCCTAAAGCAGAGAACAGGGAAGCACCGGACCCCTGCTGTGAGCCGCGTCTGTACACAGAGTGAAGCCAGCCTTACACACACATGGACTTTAATGGCATCCCAGTCTTAGTCCGTAGGGTTCAATATTGAGTTGGCCCACCCTTTGCAGCTATAACAGCTTCAACTCTTCTGGGAAGGCCGTCCACAAGGTTTAGGAGTGTGTCTATGGGAATGTTTCACCATTCTTCCAGAAGAGCATTTGTGAGGTCAGGGACTGATGTTGGATGAGAAGGTCTGGCTCACAGTCTCCACTCTAATTAATTCCAAAGGTGTTCTATTAGGTTGAGGTCAGGACTCTGTGCAGGCCAGTCAAGTTCCTCCACCCCAAACTCGCTCATCCATGTCTTTATGGACCTTGCTTTGTGCACTGGTCCAAATCATTTGGTGGAGGGGGGATTATGGGGTGGAGTTGTTTTTCAGAGGTTGGGTTTGCCCCTTAGTTCCAGTGAAGGGAACTCTTAAGACATTTTGGACAATTTCATTCTCCCAACTTTGTGGGAACAGTTTGGGGATGGCCCCTTCCTGTTCCAACATGACTGCACACCAGTGCACAAAGCAAGGTCCATAAAGACATGGATGAGTGAGTTTGGGGTGGAGGAACTTGACTGGCCTGCACAGAGTCCTGACCTCAACCCGATAAAACACCTTTGGGATGAATTAGAGTGGAGACTGTGAGCCAGGCCTTCTCATCCAACATCAGTGCCTGATCTCACAAATGTACATCTGGAAGAATGGTGAAACATTCCCATAGACACACTCCTAAGCTTTCCCAGAAGAGTTGAAGCTGTTATAGCTGCAAAGGTTGGGCCAAATCAATATTGAACCCTACGGACTAAGACTGGGATGCCTATTAAAGTTCATGTGTGTGTAAAGGCAGGCGTCCCAATACTTTTGACAATATACATTGCTAAAAAAAAAAATGAAAAGAACACTTTGAAAACACGTCAGATCTCAATGGGGAAAAATCTCATGCTGGATATCTATACTGGTATGGACTGGGTAATGTGTTAGGATCTATACTGGTATGGACTGGGTAATGTGTTAGGATCTATACTGGTATGGACTGGGTAATGTGTTAGGATCTATACTGGTATGGACTGGGTAATGTGTTAGGATCTATACTGGTATGGACTGGGTAATGTGTTAGGATCTATACTGGTATGGACTGGGTAATGTGTTAGGATCTATACTGGTATGGACTGGGTAATGTGTTAGGATCTATACTGGTATGGACTGGGTAATGTGTTAGGATCTATACTGGTATGGACGGGGTAATGTGTTAGGAAGGAAAGGATGTCACATAGTTTGATGGAAATGAAAATTATCACCCTACAGAGGGCTGAATTCAAAGACACCCTGAAAACCAAAGTCAAAAAATGATGCAGCAGGCTCGTTAATTTTGCTGAAATTTCATCTTTTCTGTTTTTCACTAGTTTTGCATTTGGCTAGGGTCGGTGTCACTTCTGGTAGAAGGAATGATACCTGGACCCTATAGATACGTTTGTATGTGCCATTGCCAGGTTTGCTGTGTTTGCCCCCCCACCCCTTCATCCTCTGCAGCAATGCTGGCAGCACTCATACGTCTATTTTCCAAAGACAATCTCTGGATATGATGCTGAGCACGTGCACTCAACTTCGTTGGTCGACCATGGTGAGGTCTGTTCTGAGTGGAACCTGTCCTGTTAAACCGCTGTATGGTCTTGGCCCCCGTGCTGCAGCTCAGTGTCAGGGTATTGGCAATCTTCTTAGTGTGAGAGTGATAACACCAAATTTACCACACCTGCTCCCCATTCACACCTGAGACCTTGTAACACTAACGAGTCACATGACACCGAGGAGGGAAAATGGCTATTGGGCCTAATTTGGACATTTCATCTTAGGGATGTACTCACTTTTGTTGCCAGCGGTTTAGACATTAATGGCTGTGTGCTGAGTTATTTTGAGGGGACAGCAAATTTACACTGTTATACAAGCTGTACACTCACTACTTTACATTGTAGCAAAGTGTCATTTCTTCAGTGTTGTCACATGAAAAGATAGAATAAAATATTTACAAAAATGTGAGGGGTGTACTTACTTTTGTGAGATACTGTATGTCAGAGCTACATAAATGTATAATAATAATAGTGTGTGACTATGGGGGAGGGGACATTAGATTGTAAGCTCCTCTGGTACAGAGACTGATGTGACTGTGGGGGGGGACATTAGAGTGTAAGCTCCTCTGGTACAGAGACTGATGTGACTGGCTCAGTGATCTCTGTACAGCACTGCGGTATATGTCAGAGCTATATAAATGTATAATAATAGTGTGTGACTGGGGGGGGGGGGAGAGATATTAGAGTGTAAGCTCCTCTGGTACAGTGACTGATGTGACTGGCTCAGTCCTGTGAAATGCAAGAGATGTAATGTTACCATTTGCGGATACATTGTTGCAGTTTCGGTGGCTGTATGCTGTGTGATGATTGGCTGTGTGATGATTGGCAGTGCGGTGATTGGCCGTTTGGCCGTGCGGTGATTGGCCGTGCGGTGATTGGCCATGCGGTGATTGGCCATGCAGTGATTGGCCTTGCGGTGATTGACTGTGCGGTGATTGGCCGTGCGGTGATTGGCCATGCGTTGATTGGCCATGCGGTGATTGGCCTTGCGGTGATTGGCAGTGCGGTGATTGGCCGTGCGGTGATTGGCAGTGCGGTGATTGGCAGTGCGGTGATTGGCAGTGCGGTGATTGGCCGTGCAGTGATTGGCCGTGCGGTGATTGGCCGTGCGGTGATTGGCCTTGCGGTGATTGGTTGTGCGGTGATTGGTTGTGCGGTGATTGGCTGTGCGGTGACTGGCCATGCGGTGATTGGCCGTGCGGTGATTGGCTGTGCGGTGATTGGCCGTGCGGTGATTGGCTGTGCGGTGATTGGCCGTGCGGTGATTGGCCGTGCGGTGATTGGCTGTGCGGTGATTGGCCGTGTGTTGATTGGCTGTGCAGTGATTGGCTGTGCGTTGATTGGTGTGATGTTGATGGGGGTCAGTAGAGTGTCAGAATGTGAGAAATGTAAACACTGTGGGTGATCCGGAGAGCGATGTGCCTGGCCGCCCCCAGATGTTGCTCCTCTGCCCCGTATAACAGCTGGGCCGCCGTTATTATGAGAGAACGCGGCGGGGCGTCCCTTTCCAAACCTGCGTCTGATTTTCAGGAAATTCTTGATGAGTGCTGAGGGAGCCTCGGACAAACATCTGTCCCATCATTACCCAGTAAATCTCCGACTTCCTCTATTGCGAATAAATAAAACCAACTCTGGAACGCGATGGCGCCCTCCGTGGGGATCACGTGCCGGCCTTCCCTTCAGTCTTGCACAGTTGTAGCGGCTCCTCTCCTGGACTGGAACGGCTTCCTCTGATTTCACTGCACACTGTGAGCTTCTCATATTATGCGTTAGAAGCTACAGCAAGTCAGAGAGAACCTGCCTCATTTCTTGGCTGGAGGACATCCAGCATCATCTAGCCCTTCCCTCCCCAGTCTGACTGTCCCTGGCCGTCCCTTTTACTCATTGGATTTCAGTCACACATGGGCAAAGTCCTGCATTGTGAGGATTTTTTTCCCCAATGCTGAAATTACAGGAGAGAGTGAAGATGCTTAAAGTGGACCTGTCACTGGATATATTTTTAACCCTTCATGCTACTTATTACCTCTCACAGAGATCATAGTACTCCCCCCTGACAATGCCTCCATCTGTATTTCTGTCCGGAAGGACGGCACCATCTCTATTCAGGCATCTACTTCCTAGACTGTGATGCTGGATCAGAGATGACACAATTATGTAAATCCTGGTGCAGTTCTTGGCTGCATTCACAAATGTCTGACACAGATCAGCCCCCTGCTACAATGTTACAGTCTGATCACTGAGGGGGAGAAGGCTTTGCAGTAATCCAGTCTTAAACTTTGGCTTCTTTTAATGAAGACCACTCACTGCTGATCTCTCTCCTTGTGCAGCAGATAGTGGGTGGAGCCTGCTGGGTCCCTCCCAGAACTCTGCTTACTCTCTCTTTGTGCAGGTTGGCTGGTTTTGTCTCCGCCCCCTCCTGTAGTTTTCTACAGGCAGCTGGTGGTGGGTGGAGCCTGCTGGGTCCCTCCCCCATAACTCTGCACTCTCTCCTTGTGCAGGGTGACTGCTCTTGTCTCCGCCCTCTCCTGTAGTTTCCTGCAGGCAGCCTGTAGTGGGTGGGACTAGTTTGGTCCCTCCCAAATCTCAGCGCTCTCTCTTTGTGCAGGGTGACTGGTCTTGTCTCCGCTCCCTTTTGTAGTTTTCTGCAGGCAGTCTTTAGTGGGTGGGGCCTGCTGTGCCCCTCCCACAGCTCTACTTTTTGTCTCCTTGTGCAGGATGGCTGCTCTTGTCTCCGCCCCCTCCTGTAGTTTTTTGCAGGCAGCCTGCAGTGGGTGGGGAGTCTTTAGTAGGTGGAGCCTGCTGTGCCCCTCCCACAGCTCTAGTCTCTCTCTCTCTCTCTCCTTGTGCAGGGTGACTGCTCTTTTCTCCACCCTCTCCTGTAGTTTTCCTGCAGGCAGCCTGTAGTGGGTGGGACTAATTTGGTCCCTCCCAAAACATAGCACTCTCTCTTTGTGCAGGATGGCTGGTCTTGTCTCCGCCCCCTTTTGTAGTTTTCTGCAGGCAGCCTCTAGTGGGTGGGGTTAGTTTGGTCCCTCCCACAGCTCTGCTCTCTCTTTGTGCAGGGTGACTGGTCTTGTCTCCACCCCCTCCTGTAGTTTTCTGCAGGCAGCCTGTGGTGGGTGGAGCTTGTTGGGCCCCTCCCACAGAACTCTTCTCTCTCTCTCCTTGTGCAAGTCTCTGCCCCCTTTTGTAGTTTTCTGCAGGCAGTCTTTAGTGGGTGGAGTCTGCTGGGTCCCTCCCACAGCTTTACTCTCTCTCCTTGTACAGGATGACTGGTCTTATCTCCGCCCCCTCCTATAATTTTCTACAGGCAGCCTGTGGTGGGTGGAGCTTGCTGGGCCCCTCCCCCAGAACTCTGCTCTGTCTCCTTGTGCAGGATGACTGGTCTGGTCTCCGCGCCCTTTTGTAGTTTTCTGCAGGCAGCCTGCAGTGGGTGGAGCCCACTGGGCCTCTCCCGCAGCTCTACTCTCTCTCTCTCCTTGTGCAGGGTGACTGGTCTTGTCTCCGCCCCCTCGTGTAATTTTCTACAGGCAGCCTGTGGTGGGTGGAGCTTGCTGGGCCCCTCCCACAGCTCTAGTCTCTCTCTCTCCTTGTGCAGGGTGACTGGTCTTGTCTCTGCCCCCTCCTGTAGTTTTCTGCAGGCAGCCTGTAGTGGGTGGGGCTTGCTTGGTCCCTCCCAAAATCCATCTCCCTCTCCTTGTGCAGGATGGCTGGTCTTGTCTCCACCCCTTTTTCAAATTTCTGCAGGCAGCCTGCAGTGGGTGGAGCTTGCTGGGCCCCTCCCACAGCTCTGCTCTCTCTCCTTGTGCAGGTTGACTAATCTTGTCTCCGCTCTCTCCTGTAGTTTTCTGCAGGCAGCCTGTAGTGGGTGGAGCTTGTTTGGTCTCTCCCAAAACCCAGCGCTCTCTCCTTGTGCAGGGTGACTGGTCTTGTCTCCGCCCCCTCCTGTAGTTTTCTGCAGGCAGCCTGCAGTAGGTGGAGCCTGCTGGGCCCCTCCCACAGCTCAGGCTATGTCCAGCGATGATGTCACTGGTACTTTTACAAGGCAATATCTGGGTTTGTAAATGTATTTGGTGCACCCAAAGTGGCTATTGATGAATTTATGTAAATAAAAGTGTTGATGCTTTAAATGTGAAGGTCCTGGGCCCTCTGAGAGCTGTGGCCCCTGGCTGGCCCCTATAACACCTCTCTGTTCTCCCATAAGGGATGGCGTGCTGTGTTTATATTATGCTCAGTGCTGATGGACATGTAAAGACATCCGAGGGTCGCAGCAGCTGCCAGTCTCACAGCGCAGGGAAATAACGCTCAGCTTCAGTGTCTGTTTTGGAAAATTCTTTCCTGTAATGCCGAGAGACTTCCAAGAACTGGTGTGAGGACACGGCGTGCACGATGGCGCGCTGGCGGCGGGCGGCTCCATACTGGGCTGAAACTTTGTTGTGATGGCAGGTAGTGCAGAGAATTTACATCCTTTTTTTTCCACAAACAGAGCTTTCTTTTGGTGGTATTTGATCACCTCTGCGCTTTTCATTTTTTGCGATATTAATAAAAAAATGTGACAATTTTGAAAAAATAACAATATTTTTCTACTTTGACAGTTAAAAAATATCCAATATATTCAATTTTTGTCATATATTTAGGCCAAAATGTATTTAGCTACATGACTTTGACAAAAAAATTCTGATTGAGCGTATTTTTAACCACTTTAAGACCGAAAGATTTTACCCCATTCCTGACCAGGCCATATTTTGCGATTCGGCACTGCGTGACTTTAACGGACAATTGCGCGGTCGTGCGACGCTGTACCCAAATTAAATTGATGTCCTTTTTTCCCCCACAAACAGAGCTTTCTTTTGGTGGTATTTGATCACCTGCGCGATTTTTTTACTTTTTGCGCTATAAACAAAAAAAGAGCGACAATTTTGAAAAAATTACAATATTTTCACATTTTTTTTATATGAAATTCCCCCCCCCCAAAAAAAAAGTAAAAATCAAAATTTTTTATCATTTTAGGCCAATTTGTTTTCTGCTACATATTTTTGGTAAAAAAAAAATCGCAATAAGCGTATTTTGATTGGTTTGCGCAAAAGTTATCGCAGCTACTAACTACGGGAAATTTATGTCATTTTTATTGTTTTTTTTTTTTTAACGAGTAATGGCGGCGATCTGCGATTTTTTTTGCGGGACTGCGACATTGCGGCGGACAGATTGGACCCCTAACTGACATTTTGGACACTTTTGGGGGTACCAGTGACATTACTACAGTAATCAGTGCTATAAATATGCACTGTTACTGTAAAAATGACACTGGCAGGGAAAGGGTTAACTTTTATTGGTGATCAAGGGGTTAATGTATGCCTGGTGCTTACTGACGTGTGTGGGGGGAGGTGACTGTGTGACACAGACACAGATCGCAGGTTCAGCTTTGCTGAATCCTACAATCTGTCCCTGCCTGTCACTTAGGAGATCCGCCCGCTTTGTTTACACAAGCAGGCGGATCTCCACACTCGATTCCCCAACGATCGAGGAAGAGCAGTGGTGATCACCGCCTCTCCTCCCCTGGCCCGACTCCCGCTGTGTCTGAATACAGCGGGAGCGAGCTTCCGGCGGCGCGCGCGCGCCGCCCACAAGGTGAGGAGTCCAGCGACGTAGACTTACGTCGCTGGACGATAACGAGCCACTTTGCCGCAGTAGAGCTCCATGTGAGCGGTCGGCAAGTGGTTAATAAATTTGCAAAGATTTCAAACAAACTTCTTTCACGTTGTCATTATGGGGGATTGTTTGTAGATTTTTGAGGAAAATAATGAATTTAATCCATTTTGGAATAAGGCTGTAATATAAGAAAATGTGGAAAAAGTGAAGCGCTGTGAAATTAATGTCTCCTTATAAATTAGTGTTTTTAGTTAACAATCAATGTGAGTCGGCTTGGTTTGCCAAATGCTGACAAAATGCTCCGAAAAAAAGGAAATAACAAGGAAATGGAAAAAAAAAAAGAAAAATGCCCGAGAAACAATCCCATTATTTTGAAACAGGGGTGGAGTGCAGGATACCTTATCAATTGCAGTCAAATATACTTCCCCCTCCCCCCCCCTATTAGTTTTCTATTTATACTTGTGTAGTGAGAGGTTGAAGAGCCGTTAACCACTTCTGGACCGGAAGGATTTTCCCCCTTAATGACCAGGCCATATTTTGTGATTCGGCACTGCGTTAATTTAACGGACAAGTGCGCGGTCGTGCGACGCTGTACCCAAATAAAATTGGATTTCTTTTTTTCCCCAAAAACAGAGCTTTCTTTTGGTTGTATTTGATCACCTCTGCGATTTTTAATTTTTTTGCACTATAAACAAACAAAAAAACGACAATTCTGGAAAAAAAAAATATTTTTCACATTCTGCTGTATAAACATTCCCAATTAAAAAAAAAAATTGAAAAATCTAAATTTTTTAACATTTTAGGCCAATTTGTTTTCTGCTACATATTTTTGGTAAAAAAAAAATCGCAATAAGTGTATTTTGATTGGTTTGCGCAAAAGTTATCGCGTCTACAAACTACGGCAAAGATTTATGTCACTTTATTGTTATTTTTTATATTTTTTTACTAGTAATGGCGGCAATCTGCGATTTTTTTTTTTACGGGATTGCGGCGGACAGATCGGACCCCTAACTGACATTTTTGACACTTTTGGGGGGGACCAGTGACATTACTACAGTAATCAGTGCTAAAAATATGCGCTATCACTGTAATAAGGACACTGGCAGGGAAGGGGTTAACACAGTGGGTGCTCAAAGGGTTAAATGTGTACCTAGGGGAGTGTTTCTAACTGTATGGGGGCGGGGCTTATGACATGATCACAGAGACCTGTGATCCTACATAGAAGGATCACAGGCACTCTGTGATCATTCCAGAGAGAAGAACGGTCAGTTGTGTTTACAACAGCCGACTGTTCTTCTCTCTCAGCGGGGAGCGATCGCGGGTGTCAGGCGGCAATCGGGGCCGCCTGCCCCGTGCATCGGAGTCCCCACTGCCGAGTGGAGGCGGGAGCGCGCCGCCGGTGGCGCGCACTCGCTTCCTAGCTGCAGGCGCGCGACCGACATATAACTACGTCGGTTCTTGCAGGAGCGGCTGCCTGCTGCAGTATAACTGCGGCGGGCGGTCGTTAGGCGGTTAATCACCCCTTTCCTACTTCGTCTTAAAGTGGACCGGTCAGTAACTTCATATCAGAATGATACATTGTAACTTCGCATGCCAGAAAGTAAGAGACTACAGCAGAGACTGATCTGTGTAAGACAATTGTGAACACCAAGATCTTTATTATTATTGTATTCTATTATGTCGTGTATTAATTATCATTACAATTTAATTTTAATAGTAATAGTAATTTAATAGTATAGATTTAGCCGTTCTCGATATCCTGAAGTCACAGATTTTTCCCATTTTTATTGTCTTCCCAGATGATCAGCTTGGCATCATGTCTTAGCCGGGTGATAGTCTTTGTCGCTGTAGTCGCCATCTCCGCAGTGTTGTCACATACATGGGAGGAGGAAGGTAAGTCCCAAGCTCATAGACCTCTGATGGTGATGCCCAGCCTGTGATAGCAGAGATCTCTATATTAGTGTAATGCAATGTGTCTCTAGTCTAGATCAATGTTTCTCAACCTTTGTTCAGTCAAGGCACCCTTTAAAATTATGGAATCAAGGCCCCCCCCCCCCCCTTCTAAAATGTAAAAACTATTCTATTCGCTTTACACAACGCGCAACATCCACACACAGGACACCCAACGTTAGAGGTGATTTATTCTTCCAAAGAAAATACGCTTTTGCACACTGTTACTGACTAGTATTCCAATCAGGGGTGTAACTACAGGGGTTGCAGAGGTTGCAATTGCAATCGGGCCCCATGCTCCAGGGGGTCTGTGCGGCTCCCCTGTACACCTGGATAGGAGGGGCGGAGGGGGGCAGCATACAGAGGAATCAGGGGTTGCAAGGGTTGCAATTGCTACCGGGCCCCATGCTCCAGGGGGTCTGTGCGGCTCCCCTGTACACCTGGATAGGTGGGGCGTCAGGGGCAGCATATAGAGGAATCCGGGGTGTAACTACAGGGGTTGCAGGGTTTGCAGTTGCAAGCGGGCCCCATGCTCCAGGGGTCTGTGCGGCTCCACTGTACACCTGGATAGGAGGGGCGGCGGGGGCAGCATATAGAGGAATCAGGGGTGTAACTACAGGGGTTGCAAGGGTTGCAAT
The DNA here is from genome assembly GCF_965119305.1 of Pelophylax lessonae. Lineage (NCBI taxonomy): Eukaryota > Metazoa > Chordata > Amphibia > Anura > Ranidae > Pelophylax > Pelophylax lessonae. The sequence continues at coordinate 865,809,937 of NC_138768.1, read as the reverse complement.
TGCTACCGGGCCCTATGCTCCAGGGGGTCTGTGCGGCTCCCCTGTACACCTGGATAGGAGGGGCGGCGGGGGGCAGCATATAGAGGAATCAGGGGTGTAACTACAGGGGTTGCAGTTGCAACCGGGCCCCATGCTCCAGGGGGTCTGTGAGGCTCCCCTGTACACCTGGATAGGAGGGGCGGCGGGGGCAGCATGTAGAGAAATCACTGTCCTCCTTTTTCCTCCTGTAGCTGCAGGAGGAAAATGGAGGAGATTGGTTCCTCTGTATGCTGCCCCCACCACTCCTCCTATCCAGTTCACTTGTCTTCTGCTGTCTCTGGGCCCCTGTGTGCTTCCCTGGTCGCCCCCCCCCCCCCCCCCACTGTGCTTCTGGCTTTCTCCCTCCCCTCTCCTGCCGGCTGCTGCAGGGGATGTGTCACAATAGAGAACCAGGCAGGGGTCAGTAAATATGTAATTTACCAGCTCCTTCCTTTTCTGAATGGACAGAGTCATAGTCAGTCACATTGTAAAAAAATAAAATAAAATGCTAAAAAATAATACAATTAAAATACCAAAAAATAAAAACTACTGACACCAGTGGGTGAACTTCCAGGATCCCAAAGGTTACACTTGCGACCGGGCCCTGGCATTCCACCACCATGGGGAGGCCCCAAGATGGCAGGAAGGGGGCCCACTGCAGAACTTGTGAAAGCGTCTGGCAACGAGAGTAAAGGGTCCCAGGATCAATGGGAAGAGTCCAAGGCTTGAAGAGAAGGGCCCCGGCCAGGGGTCCAGGGGGCCCTTTATGGTTTCTTGCACTGGGGCCCTGAAGGTTTTAGTTACGCCTCTGATTCCAATGTTTCTCTTCTCCCTCAATTTCACAGTGGGGAGACCCCAAGATGGCAGGAAGGGGGCCCACTACAGAACTTGTGAAAGGGTCCTGCAACGAGAGTAAATGGCCCCAGGATCAGTGGGAAGAGCCCCAGGCTTGAAGTGAAGGGCCCCAACCAGGGGTCCAGGGGGCCCTTCATGGTTTCATGCACCGAGGCCCTGAAGGTTCTAGTTACACCTCTGATTCCAATTTCTTTCCATCATTCAGCTAATGTCACCTCAGTGCTGAGGGAGAGAAGCAGATGAGGGTCAAACAAGGATGCTGTGGAGACAATGGACATCCTCCTTATCAATTGAGGATGTCATTGGTTGTTAGGATGATAGTGTCTAGTCGTAATGGTGCAGAATGAAAACCCCTTGGCTTTGTGTTACTAAAGGTCAGGTTTGATCCACCTGCTGGCTTGTATACAATATTTGATCATTTTTTAGGCCCCATTCAATGCAATGCCCCCATTCAATGCAGACAGACCAGTGTGCCCCCTTTCAATGCAGAGAGACCAGCATGCCCCCTTTCAATGCAGAATGACCAGCGTGCCCTCATTCAATGCAGAATGACCAGCGTGCCCCCATTCAATGCAGAATGACCAGCATGCCCCCATTCAATGCAGACAGACCAGCGTGCCCTCATTCAATGCAGAATGACCAGCGTGCCCCCATTCAATGCAGAATGACCAGCATGCCCCCATTCAATGCAGACAGACCAGCGTGCCCTCTTTCAATGCAGACAGACCAGCGTGCCCCCATTCAATGCAGACATACCAGCGTGCCCCCTTTCAATGCAGAAAGACCAGCATGCCCCCTTTCAATGCAGAATGACCAGCGTGCCCTCATTCAATGCAGAATGACCAGCGTGCCCCCATTCAATGCAGAATGACCAGCATGCCCCCATTCAATGCAGACAGACCAGCGTGCCCTCTTTCAATGCAGACAGACCAGCGTGCCCCCATTCAATGCAGACATACCAGCGTGCCCCCCTTTCAATGCAGAGAGACTTACCTGTGGCTGCGGCTTCTCCTCAGTCCCCCGCATCTCCTCGAGTCCTCCCGCCTCCTCCTCGGCCAATGTCATGCCTTTTGGCCAATCAGGAAGCGGGTCTCGGACCCGCTTCCTGATTGGCCAGGAGGAGGATCCGTGTGACAATAGTGAATTTTCATTCGCTATTGTCACACAATGGGTGGGCTCGGGGCACACTGCTCTGCACCCTGGGTCCACCCTTTTTTGAAGCCTATTAGAGCCTCTGGCTCTGATCAGGTGAATAAAAAAAAAAAAAACCCACTCTTTGAGTCTAGTCGTAATGGTGCAGAATGAAAACCCCTTGGCTTTGTGTTACTAAAGGTCAGGTTTGATCCACCTGCTGGCTTGTATACAATATTTGATCATTTTTTAGGCATTTTGTCATGGCACCCCTGAAGAAACCTCAAGGCACCCCAGGCTGCCTGGGCACCCTGGTTGAAAAAGGCTGGTGTAGATGATGACTGTCCCCTGAAGCATGTCCCCAGTCTCCAACATCTCCTGTACAGCCTTGGCCAAAAGTTTTGAGAATGACACAAATATTAATTTTCACTGCTTCGGTGTTTTTAGATCTTTTTGTCAGATGTTACTATGATATACTGAAGTATAATTACAAGCATTTCATAAGTGTCAAAGGCTTTTATCGACAATTACATGAAGTTTATGCAAAGAGTCAATATTTGCAGTGTTGACCCTTCTTTTTCAAGACCTCTGCAATTCTCATTGGCATGGTGTCCATCAACTTGAGGGATAAGAAGATCAGTCCCCACTTAATTTCTCTGGCTTCATTTTACACGCTTTCAGCTGTTCTGATAAGACAGCAGATGGGTCTGGTGAGTGTTCACTTTTTACTTTGGTGGAGGAACACTAGCTGGTGTCGGTATTGAATTACATTGACAGAGAATATCGTCATCCGTTTGGATTTATGGTTCGATTGGACTTTTTGTTTCATTGAAGGACTGGATTTTCTCATACTTATCATAACAATGATTTAGCGCTGCAACCTTTATTTATATCTCCTAACCAGTGGCGTAGCGTCGGTTGTCAGCACCCGGGGCAAGGCAAGTAATTTGCGCCCCCTAACCCGTGGGATTTTAGCACTCGGGTCTCTTCCACTAGATTAGTTAAAGAAGCCCTTACCCCCTAAGCACATTTATTGTTTGTTATGAAAATACTGATGTAATTAAAGTAAAATGCATCTAAATACAAGTTTCAATGACCAGCATGCCCCCTTTCAATGCAGAGAGACCAGCATGCCCCCTTTCAATGCAGACATACCAGCGTGCCCCCTTTCAATGCAGAATGACCAGCGTGCCCTCATTCAATGCAGAATGACCAGCATGCCCCCATTCAATGCAGACAGACCAGCGTGCCCTCTTTCAATGCAGACATACCAGCATGCCCCCATTCAATGCAGACATACCAGCGTGCCCCCTTTCAATGCAGAATGACCAGCGTGCCCTCATTCAATGCAGAATGACCAGCGTGCCCCCATTCAATGCAAAATGACCAGCATGCCCCCATTCAATGCAGACAGACCAGCGTGCCCTCTTTCAATGCAGACATACCAGCGTGCCCCCTTTCAGTGCAGACATACCAGCGTGCCCCCTTTCAATGCAGAATGACCAGCATGCCCCCATTCAATGCAGACAGACCAGCATGCCCCCTTTCAATGCAGAATGACTAGCGTGCCCCCATTCAATGCAGAATGACCAGCATGCCCCCATTCAATGCAGACAGACCAGCGTTCCCTCTTTCAATGCAGACAAACCAGCGTGCCCCCTTTCAATGCAGAGAGACCAGCATGCCCCCTTTCAATGCAGAATGACCAGCGTGCCCCCATTCAATGCAGAATGACCAGCATGCCCCCATTCAATGCAGACAGACCAGTGTGCCCCCTTTCAATGCAGAGAGACCAGCATGCCCCCTTTCAATGCAGAATGACCAGCGTGCCCTCATTCAATGCAGAATGACCAGCGTGCCCCCATTCAATGCAGAATGACCAGCATGCCCCCATTCAATGCAGACAGACCAGCGTGCCCTCTTTCAATGCAGACAGACCAGCGTGCCCCCATTCAATGCAGACATACCAGCGTGCCCCCTTTCAATGCAGAAAGACCAGCATGCCCCCTTTCAATGCAGAATGACCAGCGTGCCCTCATTCAATGCAGAATGACCAGCGTGCCCCCATTCAATGCAGAATGACCAGCATGCCCCCATTCAATGCAGACAGACCAGCGTGCCCTCTTTCAATGCAGACAGACCAGCGTGCCCCCATTCAATGCAGACATACCAGCGTGCCCCCCTTTCAATGCAGAGAGACTTACCTGTGGCTGCGGCTTCTCCTCAGTCCCCCGCATCTCCTCGAGTCCTCCCGCCTCCTCCTCGGCCAATGTCATGCCTTTTGGCCAATCAGGAAGCGGGTCTCGGACCCGCTTCCTGATTGGCCAGGAGGAGGATCCGTGTGACAATAGTGAATTTTCATTCGCTATTGTCACACAATGGGTGGGCTCGGGGCACACTGCTCTGCACCCTGGGTCCACCCTTTTTTGAAGCCTATTAGAGCCTCTGGCTCTGATCAGGTGAATAAAAAAAAAAAAAAACCCACTCTTTGACAGCGCCAGGCTGCTGACTAACTCGCTGCTAAACTGACTGAGCAGTGAGGAGAGGCAGCATAGGCGGGGCATGGCTTGCAACGCCACCCCACCCTACACCAATGGACAGGTGAGGCACAGTCCAGCTCCGCCCCAACCAGCCATTTTCAGCCATAGGGCGGCCACGCTGGACATCTCCCAGCCTAAAGATGGAGGCAGCCGCAGACAGTGTGTGAACTGTGTATGTCAGAGTCAGACAGACAGAGTGACACTGCGGATGCGTCCCCCCAGATGTTGCGCCCAGTGCGGCTGGCCCCCCTTGCACCCCCCACGCTACGCCACTGCTCCTAACTGCAGTCTCTGACCATCTCCTGTACCATGTCTGTAGTCTCTGACCATCTCCCATAGTATGTCTGCACTCTCTGACCATCTCCTGTAGTATGTCTGCAGTCTCTTCATCATCTCCTGTAGTATGTCTGCAGTCTCTGACCATCTCCTGTAGTATGTCTGCAGTCTCTGACCATCTCCTGTAGTATGTCTGCAGTCTCTGACCATCTCCTGTAGTATGTCTGCAGTCTCTGACCATCTCCTGTAGTATTTCTGCAGTCTCTGACCATCTACTGTAGTATGTCTGCAGTCTCTGACCATCTCTCGTAGTATGTCTGCAGTCTCTGACCGTCTCCTGTAGCAGGTCTGCAGTCTCTGACCATCTCCTGTAGTATGTCTGCAGTCTCTGACCATCTCCTGTAGTATTTCTGCATTCGCTGGCCATCTCCTGTAGCATGTCTGCCATCTCTGACCATCTCTCGTAGTATGTCTGCAGTCTCTGACCATCTCCTGTAGTATGTCTGCATTCGCTGGCCATCTCCTGTAGCATGTCTGCCATCTCTGACCATCTCTTGTATCATGTCTGCAGTCTCTGACCATCTCCTGTAGCATGTCTGCAGTCTCTGACCATCTCCTGTAGTATGCCTGCAGTCTCTGACCATCTCCTGTAGTATTCCTGCAGTCTCTGACCATCTCCTGTAGTATGTCTGAAGTCTCTGACCATCTCCTGTAGTATTCCTGCAGTCTCTGACCATCTCCTGTAGTATGCCTGCAGTCTCTGACCATCTCCTGTAGTATTCCTGCAGTCTCTGACCATCTCCTGTAGTATGTCTGCAGTCTCTGACCATCTCCTGTAGTATCCCTGCAGTCTCTGACCATCTCCTGTAGTATGTCTGCAGTCTCTGACCATCTCCTGTAATATATCTATTTTTATGTTATTGCCGTAAACTTAAGTTTAAATAATTCAGGCTGTCGATATTTTATGCTGTTGCTGTGCCATATTTTCATAGGGCCATTTCATATACAGATATATAAGAGTGCCCTCTAGTGCCTGTCTTTCGCTTAGAAATTGCAGTCAGCATTTTTCCTGAACAGCCATCGTAAGAAAATCAGTTACAGGATAAGTCCCGGTGAATTTATATTCTTCAGACTATCCTCTGTTCAGGAAAGTGATTAAAGAAAGTCAAGCTGCAAAGATCTTCTGTATAGAGGAAATCACATTATGAAAAAACTGAACAGCAGGAAAGCAAAAAGACACTAAAAATACAGCTTGTTGTGTTTGAACTGTTAGTTACGGTCAGCTTGGAGTCAGGACACGGCACATCGATTAATATTTTATAGGGATTGGTGAGAGCGTGAGGAGTTTACAGAGAGGTGACTCATGAAGAGTGAAGTGAATGACTAAGAGAGGGAATATTCATGAGCAAAGACATATATGGAACAGCTATGTATATATATATATATATATATATATTCTCTATAATATAAAACACAAGAAAAATCCAACAGGGATGGTGGGAACCCCTCATAATGGGCACAGCAGGTGTACAGACCCAGGAACTAAGAACATGGATGGTGGCAACCCCTCATCATGGGCACAGCAGGGGTACAGACCTGGAAACTCAGCACAGGGATGGTGGGGACCCCTCATAATGGGCACAGCAGGTGTACAGACCCAGTAACTCAGCACAGGGATGGTGGGAACTCCTCATAATGGGCACAGCAGGTGTAAAGACCTGGGAACTCAGCACAGGGATGGTGGGAACCCCTCATAATGGGCACAGCAGGTGTACAGACCCAGGAACTCAGCACAGGGATGGTGGGAACCCCTCATAATGGGCACAGCAGGTGTACAGACCCAGGAACTCAGCACAGGGATGGTGGGAACCCCTCATAATGGGCACAGCAGGTGTACAGACCCAGAAACTCAGCACAGGGATGGTGAGAACCCCTTATAGAATGCCCAGCAGGTGTACAGACCCCATAACTTTCTTTCATTAAAATAAACCCTGGTGATCCTACTATTAAAGAGGAAGTAAACCCTCCTCTGCAACTTGTACGTATAGGTAAGCTTACCTATAGGTACTGCATATATCTCCCAAACATGCACCGTTTAGGAGATATTTACCTTACATGCAGCCAGTGACGTCACCGGCGCATGCGCTCTGAAGGAACAGCCGCTGGTGCCGTTCCTTCAAAGCCCCGTGCCGTGACAGTCGGCTCCCGCGCTCGTGCGCGGGAGTGACGTCACCGCGGCCCCCGGCCAATCAGATGGCCGGATGCCGCGATCCCCGTCACACAGGCTTTAGATAGAAACTACAAATGATACATGACACAGGCATGGTCCACTGTTGTCACCATTAGGAACCCCACCTGGAGAAATATCATACAGCCATCGCATGTAAACAGGATGCAAAGTGGCTGCAGGAGATCGGTAGCACTGAAATGTAACAAAAGATGGGAAGAAGAAAAAATAAGAGTTTCATTTAAAAAAAAATGGCAGTTGCTGATGATAGTTTAGTAAATTGCCACTCTGTGCTGTTATTCAA
>NC_138768.1:865767586-865800086 GCF_965119305.1 Pelophylax lessonae | reverse complement strand
TCTGTGATGCTCAAAGTGGGATGTGAGTAGATCAGAACGAGGCCGGTCACGAATGCTGAATTGTATTATTATGGCCAATATAAAGTTCACAGAATGTGTTGAAGGACCTTATATTTGTGGTTTGAAGGAACTTTTCCATTTTGACTTACCTTTCCCATCATTTTCCTCCTGTAAGTCCCCATATCCCTTTATTGTACAATTCTAACCATTTGTAGGACCAATTCCTCCTGGTGTGCCTCAGCCTGATTTTCCAAAAGCGTTTAATTTCGGCAAGTCCAAGGAAGCACCGCGGGGAGTCATGCGGGGGGGGGGGGGTTGGGGGGGTTGTATTTATAGTCTAGGTGGGGGCTGTTTTCACTCTTTACATTACATGAGGGTTTGGTGTGATGTTACTTATTGGCTGCATTGACACACCCCTCCCCTGCATTCTTCTTGCCGCTGCTTGTCTTGGGCAAGTGATGGTGCAGGAGACTAGTGCTAGCTATCAATGCAGCCATCTTCTTGCTAGCTTGATTGTCGAATGGTCATGGAAAGAAGGGGGTGGCATCCTGCCCAAATACAAAGCTGGCCTCCTTCACCATATGGCTGCCCAACAATGCACCTAGCAAGTAGATGGCTTCATTGACACACCCCTCCCCTGCATTCTTCTTGCCGCTGCTGGTCTTGGGCAAGTGATGGAGCTTGAAAATAGTGCTGGCTATCAATCCAGCTATCTCCTTGCTAGCTGTGTTGTAGGATGGCCGTTGAGCGAAGGGATGGCATCCTGCCCAACCATATAGCTAGCCTTTTTCACCTTATGCCCACCTAAAAACACAGATAGCAAGGATCGGTTACAATGAAACATCCCTCCTACTGCATTCTTCTTGCCAACACTTGTCTCAGGCAAGTGCTTGGAGCTGGAGACAAGTGGCAGCTATCAATACAGCCATCTCCTTGCTAGATACACTATCTTGTCAAAAGTATTGGGACGCCTGCCTTTACACACTCATGAACTTTAATGGCATTCCAGTCTTAGTCCGTAGGGTTCAATATTGAGTTGGCCCACCCTTTGCAGCTATAACAGCTTCAACTCTTCTGGGAAGGCCGTCCACAAGGTTTAGGAGTGTGTCTATGGGAATGTTTGACCATTCTTCCAGAAGTACAGAGAGAAGGTCTGACTCGCAGTCTCAGCTCAAATTCATCCCAAAGGTGTTCTATCAGTTTGAGGTCAGGACTCTGTGCAGGCCAGTCAAGTTCCCCCACCCCAAACTCGCTCATCCTTGTCTTTATGGACCTTGCTTTGTGCACTGGTGCGCAGTCATGTTGGAACAGGAAGGGGCCATCCCCAAACTGTTCCCACAAAGTTGGGAGCATGAAATTGTCCAAAATGTCTTGGTATGCTGACACCTTAAGAGTTCCCTTCACTGGAACTAAGGCTGGGTTGTGCGATGACAGACATCACATGTGATTCGCAACGCATTGCTGCGCAGATCACATGCGATATCTGTGAGATGCAAATTCAGCCATACAGTTTGTGTGGCTGAAATTCCATCACATTTGCACCAAAATAGCGCAGGACCCTTTTTTTTGGTCTGCACTGTTATCGGATCGCATGGGGGTTCACACCTACAGTATGTCATCTGATTCCTGCACCATTGGACAGTTCACACTGCAATCTGCGAACCGATCTGGGGGTGTCCATAACTTTACACTGACACCCCCAGAGGTTCACAGATGTCAGCCTGAACCAGAGTGAGATTCAGGTGTGATACAGGAAACCCTGCGATTTGGTGCTGCTTCCCACACCGCACCTCAATCACACACTGGTTCACACTGACAGTAGTAGTGGTAGTAGCAGTAAGAGTAGTAGTAGCAGCTGTAGTAATAGTAGTAGTAGCAGCAGTAGTAGTAATAGCATATATAGTAGTAGTTGTAGTAGTAGTAGTGGTAGTAGACATAGTGATAGTGGTAATAGTAGCAGACATAATAGTAGTTGTAGTAGTATAAGTAGTAGCAGACATAGTAGTAGTGGTAGCAGACATAGTAGTAGCGGTAGTAGTAGTATTAGCAGATATAGTAGTAGTAGCTGACATAGTAGTAGTGGTAGTAGCAGACCTAGTAGTAGCGGTAGTAGTAGTATTAGCAGATATAGTAGTAGTAGTAGTAGCAGACATAGTAGTAGTGGTAGTAGCAGACATAATAGTAGTTGTAATAGTAGAAGTAGTAGAAGACATAGTAGTAGTAGTGGTAGTAGTAGTAGTAGCAGACATAGTAGTAGTGGTAGTAGTAGTAGTAGCAGATATAGTAGTAGTAGTAGCAGTCATATTAGTAGTGGTAGTAGTAGTAGCAGACATAGTAGTAGTGGTAGTAGTAGTAGTAGCAGACATAATAGTAGTTGTAATAGTAGAAGTAGTAGCAGACATAGTAGTAGTAGTGGTAGTAGTAGTAGTAGCAGACATAGCAGTAGTGGTAGTAGCAGACATAGTAGTAGTGGTAGTAGCAGACATAGCAGTAGTGGTAGTAGCAGACATAGTAGTAGTGGTAGTAGCAGACATAGTAGTAGTGGTAGAAGTAGCAGGAGACATAGTAGTAGTGGTAGTAGCAAACATAGTAGTAGTGGTAGTAGTAGTGGTAGCAGACATAGTAATAGTAGCAGACGTAGACGTAGTAGTAGTAATAGTAGTAGCAGACATAGTAGTAGTAGTAGCAGACATAGTAGTAGTAGAAGTAGTAGCAGACGTAGACGTAGTAGTAATAGTAGTAGCAGACATAGTAGTAGTAGTAGCAGACGTAGACGTAGTAGTAATAGTAGTAATAGTAGTAGCAGACATAGTAGTAGTGGTAGTAGCAGACATAGTAGTAGTAGTACCAGACATAGACGTAGTAGTAGTAATAGTAGTAGCAGACATAGTAGTAGTAGACGTAGTAATAGTAGTACCAGACATAGTAGTAGTGGTAGTAGCAGACATAGTCATAGTAGTAGTAGTAGCAGACATAGTAGTGGTAGTAGTAATAGTAGTAGCAGACATAGTAGTAGTGGTATTAGTAGCAGCAGCAGACATAGTAGTAGTAGTAGTAGTAGTACCAGACATAGACGTAGTAGTAGTAATAGTAGTAGTAGACATAGTAGTAGTAGACGTAGTAATAGTAGTACCAGACATAGTAGTAGTGGTAGTAGCAGACATAGTCATAGTAGTAGTAGTAGCAGACATAGTAGTGGTAGTAGTAATAGTAGTAGCAGACATAGTAGTAGTGGTATTAGTAGCAGCAGCAGACATAGTAGTAGTAGTAGTAGTACCAGACATAGACGTAGTTGTAATAGTAGTAGCAGACATAGTAGTATTAGTAGTAATAGTAGTACCAGACATAGTAGTAGTGGTAGTAGCACACATAGTCATAGTACTAGTAGTAGTAGCAGACATAGTAGTGGTAGTAGTAGTAGCAGACATAGTAGTAGTGGTAGAAGTAGTAGCAGACATAGTAGTAGTGGTATTAGTAGCAGCAGCAGACATAGTAGTAGTGGTAGTAGCAGTAGTAGCAGTAGTGGTAGCAGCTGTAGTAGTAATATCAGTAGTAGCAGCAGTATTAGTAGTAATCCCCAACCCAGAAAATCGCAATCTCAATCCACTGCCCATAAAATCGCATAATCGCACATGAAATGGCTTTCAGAGCTGATCACTCTAATGTGATCCGAGCCTTAGACAAGTCTGTGCTGACAATGACTGTTATTTTAGAAGAAGAAAAGCGCGCTTTGTTTTAGTTGTGATGTTTATGCGATGAAAGCTGTGTTCGGCCTCCTCGTGTCAGAACAAAATATTCTTCAAAGGCGGGGGGGTGGTGTAGTGGGGGGGAGGGGGGGTTGTAATGGGGGGGGTGTATGAGTCAGCACGGAGTCATTGTACGCGGGGCTCACATAGCTGTCCCCCGGGGCCGGGCTGATGATGTGAACGCTTCCCAGACATAAACATTTCCCTTTCATTGGAATGCGTTTCATGTTCAGCCCGCCTCCACCTGTCGTCTGTCACATTGTCGCTGACCTGATAACTCGTCTCCCCAGGTCACATGACCATTACTGGGGTCCTGCGACCCACAAACAACTTTTTGGTCAAAGGGGACAGTTGTAGCGGCTCCTCTCCTGGAATAAAACAGCTTCCTCTGATTTCACCGCACACTGTGAGCTTCTCACAATGTGCATTAGAAGCTGCAGCAAGTCAGATAGAGCCTCACTTCCTAGCTGGAGGACGCCGCACCCATCAAGGCATTGTGATATTCACAGAACTCTTCCCACTGCTTGCATCAGGTGCAAGGGATCTTGAGGAGTACCGAGGCAGGGTGCTGTGATCATAGACATGCACGCGGAGTGTGCTGGGTGTGCCTGGGCACACTCTCATCTGGGGGTTGGCAACCTGCCAATCACATTTTACCCATTGATCGCGGGCAGACGACAGGCAGACCACGATCCTTCTTTGCTGAACCATTGAACCTGGACAGGAAGGGTAGCAGGGTGTCCCTCCTGTAGCTGCCTCTTTTCCTTATTCTGCCTGGGCCACCCTACTGACACCATCCACCACTCTACTGACATCATCCACTGCTCTACTGACACCATCCACTGCCCTACTGACACCGTCCACTGCCCTACTGACACCGTCCACTGCCCTACTGACACCATCCACTGCCCTACTGACACCATCCACTGCTCTACTGACACCGTCCACTGCCCTACTGACACCATCCACTGCCCTACTGACACCATCCACTGCTCTACTGACACCGTCCACTGCCCTACTGACACCGTCCACTGCCCTACTGACACCATCCACTGCTCTACTGACACCATCCACTGCTCTACTGACATCATCCACTGCTCTACTGACATCGTCCACTGCTCTACTGACATCATCCACTGCTCTACTGACATCATCCACTGCTCTACTGACATCATCCACTGCTCTACTGACACCATCCACTGCCCTACTGACACCGTCCACTGCCCTACTGACACCGTCCACTGCCCTACTGACACCATCCACTGCCCTACTGACACCATCCACTGCTCTACTGACACCGTCCACTGCCCTACTGACACCGTCCACTGCCCTACTGACACCATCCACTGCTCTACTGACACCATCCACTGCTCTACTGACATCATCCACTGCTCTACTGACACCGTCCACTGCTCTACTGACATCATCCACTGCCCTACTGACACTGTCCACTGCCCTACTGACACCGTCCACTGCTCTACTGACATCATCCACTGCCCTACTGACACTGTCCACTGCCCTACTGACACCGTCCACTGCTCTACTGATATCATCCACTGCCCTACTGACACCGTCCACTCCTCTACTGACACTATATACTGCTCTACTGACACTGTAAACTGCTCTACTGACACTGTCCACTGCCCTACTGACACAGTCCATGGCCCTACTGGCACTGTCCACTGCCCTACTGACACTGTCCACTGCCCTACTTACACCGTCCACTGCTCTACTGACGCCATCCACTGCCCTACTGAGACCATCCACTGCCCTACTGACACTGTCCACTGCCCTACTGACACCATCCACTGCCCTACTGACACCAATCTCTGCTCTACTGACACCGTCCACTGCTCTACTGACACCGTCCACTGCCCTACTGACACCATCCACTGCTCTACAGACACTGCCCACTGCCCTACTGACACCATCCACTGCTCTACTGACTCTGTCTACTGCTCTACTGACACCGTCTACTGCTCTACTGACACCGTCCACTGCCCTACTGACACCGTCCACTGCTCTACTGACACCGTCCACTGCTCTACTGACACCATCCACTGCCCTACTGACACCATCCACTGCTCTACTGACACCATCCACTGCTCTACTGACACCGTCCACTGCCCTACTAACACTCTATACTGCTCTACTGACACCGTCTACTGCTCTACTGACACCATCCACTGCTCTACTGACACCGTCCACTGCCCTACTGACACCATCCACTGCTCTACTGACACCATCCACTGCCCTACTGACACCGTCTACTGCTCTACTGATACTGTCTTCTACTCTACTGACACCTTCTACTGCTCTACTGATTCTGTCTTCTACTCTACTGACACCGTCTACTGCTCTACTGACACCATCCACTGCTCTACTGACACCCTCCACTGCTCTACTAACACCGTCCACTGCCCTACTGACACCGTCCACTGCTCTACTGACACTGTAAACTGCTCTACTGACACCGTCCACTGCTCTACTGACACCGTCCACTGCCCTACTGACACCATCCACTACTCTACTGACACCATCCACTGCCCTACTGCCCCTGTCTACTGCTCTACTGACACCGCTCCACTGCTCTACAGACACCATCCACTGCTCTACTGACACCCTCCACTGCTCTACTGACACCGTCCACTGCCCTACTGACACCGTCCACTGCTCTACTGACACTGTAAACTGCTCTACTGACACCGTCCACTGCTCTACTGACACTGTAAACTGCTCTACTGACACCGTCCACTGCTCTACTGACACCATCCACTACTCTACTGACACCATCCACTGCCCTACTGCCCCTGTCTACTGCTCTACTGACACCGCTCCACTGCTCTACAGACACCATCCACTGCTCTACTGACACCCTCCACTGCTCTACTGACACCGTCCACTGCCCTACTGACACCGTCCACTGCTCTACTGACACTGTAAACTGCTCTACTGACACCATCCACTACTCTACTGACACCATCCACTGCCCTACTGCCCCTGTCTACTGCTCTACTGACACCGCTCCACTGCTCTACAGACACCATCCACTGCCCTACTGACTCCATCTACTGTTCTACTGATTCTGTCTTCTACTCTACTGACACCTTCTACTGCTCTACTGATTCTGTCTTCTACTCTACTGACACCGTCTACTGCTCTACTGACACCGTTCCACTGCTCTACAGACACCGTCCACTGCTCTACTGACACCATGCACTGCCCTACTGACTCCGTCTACTGCTCTACTGACACCGTCTACTGCTCTACTGACACCTTCCACTGCCCTACTGACATCGTCCACTGCCCTACTGACACCATCCACTGCTCTACAGACACCGTCCACTGCTCTACTGACACCATGCACTGCCCTACTGACTCCGTCTACTGCTCTACTGACACCGTCTACTGCTCTACTGACACCTTCCACTGCCCTACTGACATCGTCCACTGCCCTACTGACACCATCCACTACTCTACTGACACCATCCACTGCCCTACTGCCCCTGTCTACTGCTCTACTGACACAGCTCCACTGCTCTAAAGACACCGTCCACTGCCCTACTGACTCGGTCTACTGCTCTACTGACACCGTCCACTGCCCTACTGACACCATCCACTACTCTACTGACACCATCCACTGCCCTACTGACCCCGTCTACTGCTCTACTGACACCGTCTACTGCTCTACTGACACCGTCCGCTGCTCTACTGACACCGTCCACTGCTCTACTGACACCGTCCACTGCTCTACTGACACCATCCACTGCCCTACTGACACCATCCACTGCTCTACTGACACCATCCACTGCTCTACTGACACCGTCCACTGCCCTACTAACACTCTATACTGCTCTACTGACACCGTCTACTGCTCTACTGACACCATCCACTGCCCTACTGACACCATCCACTGCTCTACTGACACCATCCACTGCCCTACTGACACCGTCTACTGCTCTACTGATACTGTCTTCTACTCTACTGACACCTTCTACTGCTCTACTGATTCTGTCTTCTACTCTACTGACACCTTCTACTGCTCTACTGATTCTGTCTTCTACTCTACTGACACCGTCTACTGCTCTACTGACACCATCCACTGCTCTACTGACACCCTCCACTGCTCTACTAACACCGTCCACTGCCCTACTGACACCGTCCACTGCTCTACTGACACTGTAAACTGCTCTACTGACACCGTCCACTGCTCTACTGACACCGTCCACTGCCCTACTGACACCATCCACTACTCTACTGACACCATCCACTGCCCTACTGCCCCTGTCTACTGCTCTACTGACACCTCTCCACTGCTCTACAGACACCATCCACTGCTCTACTGACACCCTCCACTGCTCTACTGACACCGTCCACTGCCCTACTGACACCGTCCACTGCTCTACTGACACTGTAAACTGCTCTACTGACACCGTCCACTGCTCTACTGACACTGTAAACTGCTCTACTGACACCGTCCACTGCTCTACTGACACCATCCACTACTCTACTGACACCATCCACTGCCCTACTGCCCCTGTCTACTGCTCTACTGACACCACTCCACTGCTCTACAGACACCATCCACTGCTCTACTGACACCCTCCACTGCTCTACTGACACCGTCCACTGCCCTACTGACACCGTCCACTGCTCTACTGACACTGTAAACTGCTCTACTGACACCGTCCACTGCTCTACTGACACCGTCCACTGCCCTACTGACACCATCCACTACTCTACTGACACCATCCACTGCCCTACTGCCCCTGTCTACTGCTCTACTGACACCGCTCCACTGCTCTACAGACACCATCCACTGCCCTACTGACTCCATCTACTGTTCTACTGATTCTGTCTTCTACTCTACTGACACCTTCTACTGCTCTACTGATTCTGTCTTCTACTCTACTGACACCGTCTACTGCTCTACTGACACCATCCACTGCTCTACTGACACCATTCACTGCCCTACTGACACCGTCTACTGCCCTACTAACACCGTTCCACTGCTCTACAGACACCGTCCACTGCTCTACTGACACCATGCACTGCCCTACTGACTCCGTCTACTGCTCTACTGACACCGTCTACTGCTCTACTGACACCTTCCACTGCCCTACTGACATCGTCCACTGCCCTACTGACACCATCCACTACTCTACTGACACCATCCACTGCCCTACTGCCCCTGTCTACTGCTCTACTGACACCGCTCCACTGCTCTAAAGACACCGTCCACTGCTCTACTGACACCGTCCACTGCCCTACTGACTCCGTCTACTGCTCTACTGACACCGTCCACTGCCCTACTGACACCATCCACTACTCTACTGACACCATCCACCGCCCTACTGACCCCGTCTACTGCTCTACTGACACCGTCTACTGCTCTACTGACACCGTCCGCTGCTCTACTGACACCGTCCACTGCTCTACTGACACCGTCCACTGCTCTACTGACACCGTCCACTCCCCTACTGACACCGTCCACTGCTCTACTGACACCATCCACTGCTCTACTGACACCGTCCATTGCTCTACTGACACCATCCACTGCCCTACTGACAATGTCTACTGCTCTACTGACACCGTCTACTGCTCTACTGACACCGTCCGCTGCTCTACTGACACCGTCCACTGCTCTACTGACACCGTCCACTGCCCTACTGACACGGTCCACTGCTCTACTGACACCATCCACTACTCTACTGACACCGTCCATTGCTCTACTGACACCATCCACTGCTCTACTGACACCGTCCATTGCTCTACTGACACCATCCACTGCCCTACTGACACCATCTACTGCTCTACTGACTCCGTCCATTGCCCTACTGACACCATCCACTGCTCTACTGACACCATCCACTGCCCTACTAACACTGTATACTGCTCTACTGACACCATCCACTGCCCTACTGACACCATCCACTGCTCTACTGACACCGTCCACTGCTCTACTGACACCGTCCACTGCCCTACTGACAATGTCTACTGCTCTACTGACTCCATCCATTGCCCTACTGACACTGTCCACTGCCCTACTGACACCGACTACTGCCATACAGACACCAACCACTGCCCTACTGACACCATCCACTGCTCTACTGACTCCGTCCACTGCTCTAAAGACACCGTCCACTGCTCTACTGACACCGTCCACTGCCCTACTGACTCCGTCTACTGCTCTACTGACACCGTCCACTGCCCTACTGACACCATCCACTACTCTACTGACACCATCCACTGCCCTACTGACCCCGTCTACTGCTCTACTGACACCGTCTACTGCTCTACTGACACCGTCCGCTGCTCTACTGACACCGTCCACTGCTCTACTGACACCGTCCACTCCCCTACTGACACCGTCCACTGCTCTACTGACACCATCCACTGCTCTACTGACACCGTCCATTGCTCTACTGACACTGTCCACTGCCCTACTGACAATGTCTACTGCTCTACTGACACCGTCTACTGCTCTACTGACACCGTCCGCTGCTCTACTGACACCGTCCACTGCCCTACTGACACGGTCCACTGCTCTACTGACACCATCCACTGCTCTACTGACACCGTCCATTGCTCTACTGACACCATCCACTGCTCTACTGACACCGTCCATTGCTCTACTGACACCGTCCACTGCCCTACTGACACCATCCACTGCTCTACTGACTCCGTCCATTGCCCTACTGACACCATCCACTGCTCTACTGACACCATCCACTGCCCTACTAACACTGTATACTGCTCTACTGACACCATCCACTGCCCTACTGACACCATCCACTGCCCTACTGACACCATCCACTGCTCTACTGACACCGTCCACTGCTCTACTGACACCGTCCACTGCCCTACTGACAATGTCTACTGCTCTACTGACTCCATCCATTGCCCTACTGACTCCGTCCACTGCTCTACTGACACCGTCCACTGCCCTACTGACACCACCCACTGCTCTACTGACACCGCCCACTGCTCTACTGACACTGTATACTGCTCTACTGACCCCAAAATCTGCCCCATTGACACCGTCCACTGCTCTACTGACACTGTAAACTGCTCTCCTGACACTGTCCACGGCCCTACTGACACTGTCCATGGCCCTACTGACACTGTCAATGGCTCTACTGACACCATCTACTGCTCTACTGACACCGTAAACTGCTCTACTGACACTGTCCAGGGCACTACTGACACCATCCACTGCTCTACTGACACCATCCACTGCTCTACTGATATCGTCCACTGCTCTATTGACACCGTCCACTGCTCTACTGACACCGTCCACTGCTCTACTGACACCGTCCACTGCTCTACTGACACCGTCCACTGCCCTACTGACACCATCCACTGCCCTACTTACGCCGTCCACTGCCCTACTTACGCCGTCCACTGCTCTGCTGACACCTTCCACTGCCCTACTGATGTCGTCCACTGCCCTACTGACACCGTCCACTGCCCTACTGACAATGTCTACTGCTCTACTGACTCCATCCATTGCACTACTGACACCGTCCACTGCCCTACTGACACCGACTACTGCCCTACTGACACCAACCACTGCCCTACTGACACCATCCACTGCTCTACTGACTCCGTCCACTGCTCTACTGACACCGTCCACTGCTCTACTGACACCGTCCACTGCTCCACTGACACTGTCCATTTTTAAATACCTTTTGAAGTTTTTTTGAGCTTTGGGGGGGGGGGGTGTACATCCTAGTCCAATAGTCTGTGCACACCTTTGGCTGTGATGTTTTTAGGAAGCTATGTACAGCATCCTGCCAGCCCCTCCCACCAGCCATGCATTGCATAGAGAAGCATAGAGACCCAGTGGATGACATCGCTGGGTGTATAATATGATATGTAATGAAAACAGGTTTTATAAAAAAAAGTTTAGTTTAGTACATTGATGGCGGTGGCGGGGTTTGAGTAGACAGGGAAGACAAAATATAAGAAGAATAAACGTCCGGGGACTCTGGGTGAAATCTGGCGAGGTCCCAGGTACGGTTATCCAATTAGAAAATCCCGGTTGGAAGCCGGTTGTGAGCCCACAGTAGGAATTCTTCAAGGACAGTGACCCCCCCCTCCTGTCTCTCCCACACATAAATATTTATCACATCAGCTGTAAAGTCTGACAGAAGCCGCCGACCTTGTGCCGGCAGGTTTATAGAGAGGAGATGTGGAGGAGGACAGTCCCAGGAGTGGTGGGAATTATTATCATCCACTTACTGTAGGAGAGGATACACGTTCTCCCACCCACGCCATGATTTATACATTGTATATGCCAGACAGTGACTGCCTAGAGAGCTACCAAGACTAAGAGGACAATAGTCAGTCAAGGAGCCCTTCAGATAAATACTTTGATGAAACACTTATGATGGAGGGGCCACAGAATAAAGGAAACAGCACACAAAAAAAAGGAGTAGAGGTGGAAAATAGAGTAAAAAAAGAAACACTTGTAGCACTCAACCCTTGAACAAGCTGCTGCAGTTTTAATGGGCTCTCCTTCCTTCCTACTGGTGACCTGTAGCTGCACCCAACAATGAACCAACTCACAGCCAGCAACAGACTGATCAATTGCCTCGGTTGTCTTACGGAGAGGGGGGTAAGGGGTACAATTTACAGTACAGTAAGGCAGGGGAGGACTGGGCCAGGGGTCAGGGGGGCAATTGCCCCCCGGGCCACTCTGATGCCCCATAAAAAGGCTGCACCACTTCTGCCACGGACATGCCTAAAGGATGCCTGGTGAAGAAAAGTAAAGGCTCCTCTGCTGACCTACTAAAGCCCCATACACACGCAACGATTATCGGGTCGACCGATCGTCCGTCTTTTGTCCAGAGTTGTGTTTTGTTGGTTGGAATGTGCCTAGACTGCACACGAATTTTCTCGGCCAACAAAATTCTACTTCAGAAGTGATGTCATGTGTTGGTTTGCTTTCTTTGTGTTCTTTCTTCTCTGAGCATGCCCAGTCTTGCTCATCAGATTTTTCCCTGTCGAAATCTGTAGTGACTGCACGAAAATCTGCCGATATGTTGACGGCCAACAAAAATTTTATAGTCTGCACACCAGATCTTTTTCGTCCGAAAAGTCGGAGTTGGTTGTCGGAAGCATCATACTAACAAGCCAAAAATTGGCAGATCGGACGTTGGACGAAAATTCCCTGCCAATTTTCGACGCGTGTGTACCGGGCTTAAGTGTGGGATAAAGACAAGGACAGGGTGCAGGCCTCCCCCCCCCAGCATGGATGGTGTAAACTGTGTCTGAGCAGAGGCCAGTTCCATGCACCACTGGAGACTCTCCTCCCCCAGCCAGCCTAGATCAAGCTGTACCAGCTCCCCCAACCACCCCCTGCTGGCCAGGTCAGGAACCCGGATTTGGCCGGTGAGTGGAGAGTACCTGGAGTGGACCTTCAGCCTGGAATGGGGGTCAGGAGGAGGCCGGGAAGAGGAAGAGTGGGAGGGGGGCCGATTCGCTGCACCATGGGCTTCTGGTTTGTAGTTGCCCCCTGGGCCAAAGGTTGCCAGTCAGCCCCTGCAGTAAGGATCCCTCTGCTCAAGGGATTTCTTCAAGAACTCTTCAGGTCCTTCCAGATTCTTAGGCCTCTGCCACAAACCAGGCTAAATTCTGTAGGCCCAGGCAAGTGGGTATATTACATTTTCCAGATTTCGTAGGTCCACATGAATGGAAACTTTTCATCAGTGGCGGCTGCTGCTCAAAATTTTTGGCAGGGCGCAAAAAGAAAAATTTGCGGTAAAAAATGGGCACCTGTTGGCATGAGCAGTCAATCTAAAGAAATGTGGGACCTGGTGGCATAGGCTAGGCATCAATGCAGAGACCAGCGTGCATACGTGCCCCCTTCAAAGCAGACAGTGACAGACAGTGTGTGGGCCGGGCCCGCCTCCCTGAGGCATCACTAAGTTGAACTGTCGGCTGGGACTTGGTGACATAGGCAAGTTGGCAACCAATCTAAGGAAGTGTGGATCTTGGTGCCAATGTCAAGCTAAGGTAGAATGAGACCTGGTAGCATGGGCACCTGTTGGCATGAGCAGTCAATCTAAAGATGTGTGGGACCTGGTGGCATAGGCTAGGCATCAATGCAGAGACCAGCGTGCCCCCTTCAAAGCAGACAGTAACAGTGTGTAGGCCGGGCCCCCCCTGAGGCATCACTAAGTTGATGACCTTACCTCACTCTCGGACGGTGAAGGTTGTGCTGCTGCTGCTGCTGATGAGTCGGCCCGGGGCGGCGGGAACTCACACACTGTCCGCAGAGTGGACTCTGCAAAGACACACTCACTGGAGACAAACTCTTCTCCGATCATCACGCGCGGCTCTCCTCTCTGCTCTGACGGTGGCAGCGGGCGGGAAGGTGATCACGTGACGCCGGGACGGTGAGTGACTGGCGCATGCACCGCCCCCACGCATCACGTGGCGTCACCCGGGATGTCCTCCTGTGTGATTGGTCCAGGCTGGAGTCTGGACCAATCACAGCCAGGACATCACTAAAGTGGGGAGTGTCGGGGCACATTGCTCTGCGCCCCGATGACCTCCAGAAGGCCGCCAATCGGCGCCTCTGCCCGCCAAACGAGGGGTGAAAAACCCCACCCCCCCATAGCCACCACTAGGTCCGGTGCCCCTAGTGGGCTGAAAATGGAATTTTTTTTTAATCTTTTTTTTCACTGGCCACAGATTGGGGGGGGGGGGGCGCCCCTGCACTCCCTATAGACAGGCCGCCACTGCTTTTCATTCTCTTAAGCCCCTGCCATAGGCCAGCTTAGATTCTGTAGGTCCAGGTTGGAAGCCACCTTCCTGTTTCTTAGGCCTCTACCACAGGCCAGCTTAGATTCTGTAGGTCCAAATGGGCAGCTACCTTCCTGTTTCTTAGACCTCTGCCATAAGCCAGCTTAAATTCTGAAGGCCAAGGTCAGCAGCTACCTTCCTGTTTCTTAGACCTCTGCCATAAGCCAGCCTTAAATTCTGAAGGCCAAGGTCAGCAGCTACCTTCCTGTTACTTAGGCCTCTGCCACAGGCCAGTGTAGATTCTCTGGGTCCAAGTGGGTGGCTACCTTGCTGTCTCTTAGGCCTCTGTCACAAGCCAGCTTAGATTCTGTAGGTCCACATGTGTGGCTACAAGTTTTTTAAACCTCTGTTACAGGTCAGCTTAGATTCGTTAGCCCCCAGATGGGTGGCTATGTTCCATTTTTTAAGGCCTCTGCCATAGGTCAGCTCAGATTCTGTAGGCCCAGGTGGGTGACTTCCTTACAGTTTCTTAGACCTCGTTCACTGGTCAGCTTAGATTCTTTAGGCTCAGGTGGGTGACTACCTTCCAGTCTCTTAGGCTTCTACCACAGGCCAGCTTATATTCTGTAGACCAAAAAAGGGCAGCTGCCATGCAGTTTCTTAGGCCATAGGCCAGAATATATTCTGTAGATCCAGATAGATGACTACCCACCAGTTTCTTAGGTCTCTGCCACAAACCAGGTTGGACTTTGTAGGCCCAGGAGGGTGGCTACCTTCCAGTTTTGTAGGCCTCTGTCACAGGCAAGTTTAGAGTCTGTAGACCCCAAAGGGTGGCTACCTTACTGTTTCTTAAGCCTCTGCCACAGGCCAGCTTAGATTCTGTAGACTCCCCAATGGTGGCTACCTTACTGTTTCTTAGGCCTCTGCCACAGGCTAGCTTAGATTCTGTTGTTCCACAAAGGTGACTAGCTTCCCGTTTCTTAGATCTCTGCTACGGGCCAGTTTAGATTTTGTAGGCACCAATGTGTGGCTTCTTTCCTGTTTCTTATACCTCTGCTACAGGCTAGCTTAGATTATGTAGGCCCAGATGCGTGGATACCTTCCAGTTTCTTAGAACTCTGTCCCAAGTCAGCTTAGATTCTAAAGGGCTACTTTCAGTTTTTAAGGCCTCTGTCACAGGCCAGCTCAGATTCTGTAGGCCCAGGCAGGTGACTGCATTCTGGTTTCTTAGATCTCTGTCAAAGGCAGCTTTGATTCTGCAGGCCCAAAAGGGCAGCTGCCTTGCAGTTTCTTAGGCCTCCACCACAGGCCTGAAAAGATTCTGTAGGCCCAGACAGATGATTGCTAACCAGTTTCTTAGGTCTCCACCGCAGACCAGCTTAGACTCTGTAGGCCCACGTGGGTGGCTAGCTTCCAGTTTCTTAAGGCTCTGTCACAGGCCAGCTTAGGGTTGCCACCTCATCCCTTTAAAACGGAACACATATTTATTACACAGGTTGTGTGGCTGATTAAGGTGGAAGTTAAGTTTACTTAGTGCCTTACCTGCACTAAATTAGCCCTGAACCTGTGTAATTAATATGTGTTTGATTTTAAAGGGATGAGGTGGCATCCCTGGGTCAGCTGGGATTCTGTGGGCCCAGGTGGTGGCTACCTCCCAGTTTCTTAGACCTCTGTCACGGGTCAGCTTAGATTCTTTAGGCTCGGATCGGTGACTACCTTCCAGTTTCTTAGAATTCCACCACAGGCCATTTTAGATTCTGTAGGCCCAAAAGGGCAGCTGCCTTAGGCCTTTACCGCAGACCAGAAAAGATTCTGTAGACTCAGATAGATGACTATCCACCAGTTTCTTAGGGCCGTGCCACAGACCAGAAAAGATTCTGTAGGCCCAACAGGCTGCCTTACAGTTCCTTAGGCCTCTGCCATAGGCCAGAATAGATTCCCAGATAGATGACTTCCCACCAGTTTCTTAGGTCTCTGCCACAGACCAGAAAAGATTCTGTAGACTCAGATAGATGACTATCCACCAGTTTCTTAGGTCTCTGCCACAGGCCAGAATAGATTCCCACATTGATGACTTCCCACCAGTTTATCAGGTCTCTGCCACAGGCCATCTTAGATTCAGGTAGGCCCAGGCAGTCCTACTTTATTTTATTTATTTGAAACCCGTTTAGAAAATTTTAGCATTTTTTTTTTTTTTTGAGAAATACGTTGTTTAGCAGAATTCACCCAGTACTTTCACCTTCATTCCTTAGACAAAAATGTTGTTTCCCAAGTCCCCCAGTAAGATTCCTGGGATGCCCATTTCACCCATTTCAAGAGGTTTTAGGGCTATGTATAATGCATTGTGCATGCGCAGTGGAAAATCATTAAGGGGCTGCTTGCTAGTATCCAGAAGAGACAGCCAGCCACTTATTGGCATCACCAACAAGCATGTGATGGCTTTCATTGGATAACTGCAGGACAATAATGGGTTTGCTAAGCAGGTTGGTATGCTGTTTGCGCTCAACCTATCAGACTAGGTAAGGGGGGGTAAGAGGAAAATTACTTTGGGGAAAGGAAGTGGGGGGGGGGGGGGGGTTACGTTTTTTTTTTTTTTTTTTTTAAGTCCGGGGCTATATTTAAATACATTTATGGATATCAATTTTTAGATTAAGCTCCGCAGCTGTAGATAAAGGGTGTTACAGTAAAAACACAGATGGGGTGATTTGCCAAAACTGGAGAACTCAGAATTTGGTGCAACTCCGCATGGTAGCCAATCAGCTTCTAACTTCAGCTTGTTCAATTAAGCTTTGACAATAAAACCTGGAAGCTGATTGATTACTATGCAGAGCTGAACCAGATTTTTAACTCGCCATTTGTGGTAAATCTCCCCCAGTGTATCCTACAGTAGCTAGGATTTCTGTGCTGTGCATTGTATGTCCTCTACTGAAATCTCTATGGTTTTCCTTCTATTGCAGATCCCCCCGGAATTCCTTCTGTCACCTGCAGGGCCTCCGACTACCACAATTTCTCCTGTTATTGGAATCCCAGCATGGAGACTCTACTGCCCACCAGATACATCACATCCTACAGGTGAGATATTCTATCCCACAGGGATATCAGTGTCATTGGTTTATCACAATTCAGTAACAGTCAACAAATAAAAGCCCAACTGAACTTTAAGTTTAAATCAGCTAAATACATAAGAGGTGCATCAAACAAAAGAAGTCCAAAGTATTACAGTTGTTTTTCTTTAGAAAGCAGCCACAGCCTGAGTAGAAATGCCAGTCTCCTGCCAGCATCCTGCAGAGAAGAACCCCTGTTCTCTGTGTAAGTGGTCTCTCTGCAGAAGTCTGACGCCCCACCCTGCTGAGCAAGAGCGAGACCTCTCCAATCAGCGGGGATTATGAGTTTTGCTGAGACCACTGCTTCAACACAGTGAACAGGGGCCCTTCTCTACGAAGGCAGGCTCAAGACAGATGCTGCAGCTTCAAAGTGGTAAAGTGCACAGGTGCAAGTTTAGAGGTCCAAGTGACGTCAACCCCCAGATTTTGTTTGGCCTGGCATGCTGTGAGCATCTTTTGGCAATTGGTGCAAATTGCTGTCAGGAGTCACCTGAGATACTGGACAGTGGCCTGCCCAACCTTGCCTTTTGTCTTGCTTCTCTTGAACCTTGAACCCTTTGTTCCTCCCATGAACTTCCTATTTTAGCCATGCCTTTGTTCGCCAGATTATTTTGCTTTCTCCAGCCAATAGCTCGCCTTGTCACTCCTGCTGCTGTCCGCATCCTTGCTACCATTTGTTTTCAACCTGTAGCGTGTTCCTTGACTACACTTCCCCTTGATCCTCACATGCAACCAGTCTTTACAGACCTTTGGCTTGTTCCTTGATTACACTTGCACTTGATCCCAACCTGCAACCACCCGTTACCGACCTTTGGCTTGTTGCTTGACTACATTTCTCCTTAATTCCAACCTGAAACCATTCGTTAATGACCTTTGGCTTGTTCCCTGACTATGCTTCCACTTGATCCCAACCTGCAATCACTCGTTACCGACCTTTGGCTTGTTCCTTGACTATGCTTCTGCTTGGTCCCAACCTGCAACCACTTGTTACTGACCTTTGGCTTGTTCCTCGACTATGCTTCCACTTGATCCAAACCTGAAACCACGTGTTACCGACCTTTAGCTTGCTTACTGTCTACGCTATCACTAGACCCCAACCCGCAACCACTCGTTACCGACCTTTTGGCTTGTTCCTTGACTACGCTTACGCTTGATCCCAACCTACAACCACTTGTTATCGACCTTTGGCTTGTTTACTGACTACGCCTCTGGTTGATTCCTACCTGTTATATTTGCTACGGGGCTCCAGCTTGCTCACTTCCTGGTGGTGCTATCCTGAGGACTGCCACCTAATACTAACGCACAGCATAACCAATTTCCACCATCAGGAGCTCTGGTGAATACTCATTAGTGCTTAGACCCGGCATCTTGGACGAGCTCACGTTATCTGCCAGGGTGACCTGCTTGTATACCTATCCTGCTGGTCAGTGGGAGACAATCTACTGCTATTGCTACTGGACTCCAAATCTGACCCCTGACTGTGACATTGCCAGGGACAGAGCAAAGCCTCTTCATTTTGAAAAATGAGTACTACAAAGTACCTTGAGATCCAAATTACTGAGGAACTTCAAACGATGGGAGCTTAGATGTGGTGACAAGTTTGCTTTAAATGTTTGTCAGGACAAGTTTAAGCGTAGAGGTGCTAGTTTATAGAGAATTGAGAGTCATCAGTTACAACACGGGGGGGGGGGGGGTCTACTTGCTTCAAGTGTGGGGGAAAAAAGGTAAGGCTAAAGGTCATCTTAAAGGTATACTCAAATCTCAGATTTTCCTTTAAAAGTTGCTCTAAGACCCACGCCATTCTGCCTATCTGGCCTCCTGTTGGTTGTCTTAGTGATGGCCAAACTCACTGATCAATTGGAAGGCATGGAAAATGGAAGGGTTGAGGCCAAGGTCATCATTTCGGTTGCCTATATCTCTGGATCTGCTGGTCATTTTGATATGCGGTTTTCAGAAAAGTTCACCTATGATCTTTCATCATTTGCTCAGTTTAATTTTCCTGGGTTGATTACTGTAAAACTGATCACACACCTTACAGTGTATCTCGGACATTATCAGTTCTGCTTGTCCTACACAAGGTCGTTGGTTGATTACAATAGGTATGGTAAGGGTTTGGGTCATATGTGGTTGAAACTTAAATCTAAAGCCAACAAAAATATTATTTTTTTTTTTTGGATTATTTTTCTGGGGTATATCAAGGGCAAGAGAAAGAGGGTGGAGCAGACGGTTGGTCTGCAGGTGTCACGGAAATTCGGGATTACACTTTTGATTGGAGTTTAATGGTTTGAACAGCGGAGCAGTCTCAGCTAATCTCATTTTAGTGGTCGCACTCGACTAAGTTTACATTGCAGAAGAGCTGCAGGGTGACCGGGATCTGCACATAAGACTTTCCCTGTCCTGAGTACAACAAGTCCTATTCAGCACCACCTGGCAATGCATTCCTTATCACTGGCTGGACACTACAGGAAGGAGCGCGGGAGGGGCTGGGCAGGCTGAGAGGAGCCATTGATAGGAGCTAGTACATGGGCCCCCACCTAAGAGCCCCTGCATCTATAATATTTTCTCTTCAGCGGGTAGTAGGAACTGATTTGATTTTTTTTCACCACCAGAAAGGCTCAGACCAGTTGCTGATGGTGTCCATTGACCACGTCTTCTTCCAAATAATTTCTGAAGCTCATCCTCTAGATCAGAATGTTTCCAAGTGATTTCCACCCCCAGATGACGCTTGGCTTGGTCAGGGATTGGCACTCTGTGAGCATTTTTTTGGCAAATGGTGCGAATTGCCAGGGACAGATCAAAGCGTCTTGCATTTGGCTGAAAGTTGAGAGAACTACAAAGCCCCTTGAGATCCGAACTACCAAGGAATTGCAAACATCGGGAGCTCAGATGTGGTGACAGGTTTGCTTTAGGTGTATGTCAGGGTAAAAATAAAATATACGCAGTACATCTCTGGAAAACATGCACTTTTAAACGTTTTATGCCTTTAAAGACTATACAAGTACAGAAAAATATGTGTTGATTTCGGAGAAATGCACTTGACTCCTAATTTTCTCTTATGGAATACCATCACGTGCCTTTTTTTGGACTGAAATTGCAAGATATGGTGTCAGTCCTGCGAAGACATATGATGTTTAACAACTGAATGCTGCTCATTTTCATAATGAGTATAGTGCAGTGGTTCTCAACCACCAGGCCAAAGACTCCCTCCTTCTGACTCCACTGACATCAATGATTTGGGAATGTATTCTTTTTCTGGTGATCGCTATTCCACTGACACCAATGATGGGCCACTAACCCATCAAATACCAATGATTTGGAAGACTATTCTCTCGTGAGGGCCACTATCCCACTGACACTAACAATTTAAAGGACTATTCTGTCCTGGAGCCACTATCCAACTGAAACCAATGATTTGAAGGATTATCCCCTCCTGGGGGCTAGTATCCAACTGAAACCAATGATTTGAAGGATTATCCCCTCCTGAAGGCCAGTATCCAACTGAAACCAATGATTTGGAGGAATATTCCATCCTGGGGGCCAGTATCCAACTGACACCAATGATTTGAAGGATTAACCCCTCCTGAAGGCCAGTATCCAACTGAAACCAATGATTTGGAGGAATATCCCCTCCTGGGGGCCAGTATTCATCTGACACCAGTGATTTGGAGGGCTATTCTGTCCTGGTGGCTGTTATTCATCTGACACCAGTGAATTGGGGGCTATTCTCTTTTTGTGGTCATTATCCATCTGACATCAATGAATTCGGGGCTATTCTTGCTTGGTAGCTATTATCCATCTGACGCCAATGAATTAGGGGCTATTAGCTCCTGGTGACCACGATCCCACTGACACCAATGATTTGAAAGACCATTCTCTCCTGGGGGCCACTATCAAATTGAAACCAATGAATTGAGAGTATAGTCTACCCCGGTGGGCAATATCTTACTGACACCAAAGATTTGGAGGAATATTCTCTCCTGAAGCCACTATCCAACCAACACCAATTGTTTTGGAATGTATTATTCCCTAGTGGCCACTATCCAACTGACACCAATGATTTGAAGGACTATTCTCCCCTGGTGGCCACAATCCCACTGACACCAATGATTTGAAGGACAATTCTCTCCTGATGGGTATTATCCAACTGGCGCCAATGATTTGGAGGGCTATTCTCTCTT
Source organism: Pelophylax lessonae (assembly GCF_965119305.1). Lineage (NCBI taxonomy): Eukaryota > Metazoa > Chordata > Amphibia > Anura > Ranidae > Pelophylax > Pelophylax lessonae. The sequence continues at coordinate 865,778,306 of NC_138768.1, read as the reverse complement.
GGTGGCTATTATCCATCTTACACCAATGAATTGGAGGATTATCCCCTCCTGAAGGCCAGTATCCAACTGAAACCAATGATTTGAAGGAATATCCCCTCCTGGGGGCCAGTATCCATCTGACACCAGTGATTTGGAGGGCTATTCTGTCCTGGGGCTGTTATTCACCTGACACCAGTGAATTGGAGGCTATTGTCTTCTGGTGGTCATTATCCATCTGACATCAATGAATTTGGGGCTATTCTTGCTTGGTGGCTATTATCCATCTGACACAAATGAATTAGGGGCTATTAGCTCCTGGTGAACACAATCCCACTGACACCAATGATTTGAAAGACCATTCTCTCCTGGGGGCCACTATCAAATTGAAACCAATGAATTGAGAGTATAGTCTACCCCGATGGGCAATATCTTACTGACACCAAAAATTTGGAGGAATATTCTCTCCTGAAGCCACTATCCAACCAACACCAATTGTTTTGGAATGTATTATTCCCTAGTGGCCACTATCCAACTGACACTAATGATTGAAGGACTAGTCTCCCCTGGTGGCCACAATCCCACTGACACCAATGATTTGAAGGACAATTCCCTCCTGATGGGTATTATCCAACTGGCGCCAATGATTTGGAGGGCTATTCTCTCTTGGTGGCTATTATCCATCTGACACCAATGATTTGAAGCATCAACCCCTCCTGAGAGCCAGTATCCAACAGACACCAATGATTTGGAGGATTATTCCCTCCTGAAGGTCAGTATCAAACTGAAACCAATGAATTTTAGGATTATCCCCTACTGAGGGGTAGTATCCAACTGACACAAATGATTTTGAGGACTATCCCCTCCTGAGGGCCAGTATCTGACTGACATCAATGATTTGGAGGACTATCCCCTCCTGAGGGCCAGTATCCGACTGACACCAATGATTTGGAGGATTGTCCCCTCCTGAGGGCCAGTATCCAACTGACGCCAATGATTTCAAGGGCTATTCTCTACTGGTGGCCATTATCTATCTGAAACCAATAAATTGGGTCTTCCCTGGAGACCACAATCCCACTGACACTAATAATCTGGAGGACAATTCTCTCCTGATGGTTAATATCCAACTGACGCCAATGATTTGGAGGGCTATTCTGTCCTGGTGGCTGTTCTCCATCTGACACCAATGATTTGGAGGATTATCCCCTTCAGAGGGCCAGTATGCGACTGACACCAATGATTTGAAGCATTATCCTCTTCTGAGGGCCAGTATCCAACGGACACCAATGATTTGAAGGATTATTCCCTCCTGAGGGCCAGTAGCCATCTGAAACCAATGATTTGGCGAATTATCCCCTCCTGATTGCCAGTATCCAACTGACATTAATGATTTGGAGGTCTAGCCTCTCTTGGGGACTAGTATCCAACTAATACCAATGATTTGAAGGATTATCCTCTCCTTAAGGCCATTGTCGAACTGACATCAATGATTTGGGGGTGTATTCTTCCCTGGTGGCCGCTATCCCACTGACACCAATGAATTGAGGGGCTATACTTCCCTGCTGGGGGCCGTGATTATTTACTCCATTTCTAATACATTTCAAATACATATTTTACATTCCTGTACTTGTATTCTGTGAGCATAAACCTTTTTTTTTTTGCTGTTGGGGCACGAAAGGTTTTAGAAGAATTTACCGGGGGGAATACTGAGAACCAGTAATTGTTCTGTACAGCAAGATGAGACCTAGGAGGGTTGAATATGATCCTTCAGATAACAGAGGATCTGTGTACAAGGCCCAAGACCGCAATGAATTGCTGGCAGGATCAATTGGTAGCAAAGCTCATCCATGTGCAAGATTTAAGGAAAGGCTTGAGTTCTGCTTTAAGCCCGTAAAGTTTCCACAACTCTTGAAGCCCAGCCTGGCTCGCCCTCTTCCAGCATAGCCATAACATAAAATGCAGTCAGTGTGTTCCAGGACTCTGGGCTTCATGTGGTTTCTTGTCGTCTTACAATTTTTTTTTTATTTCGGAGGGACAGTCTGCCAACTTTGGGTCAGCAAACAGCGAGAAGCCTTGCCAGGGCTGGGGGGAGGGGGGGATTTCAGGGGGGATTGTGGGTAATGAAAACACACAGGCAAGGAACATGTGTTTCTAGAGCCGGACGGATGGGGGGAAAACGGGGCCTCTGTAGCACAGGGACTTTCTGTTCGCGAGGGGCGACAGCCGGGGGCAGGGAGAAGTACGGATTTACCAGCCAAAAATGTGCATGCCACCTTATGGGGCCAAGGACAGAGAGTGTCAGTAATGCCGGAACTCATCGCCGCCAAGACAGAGGGACAAGGCAGGATAGTTTTATCATTTATTTATTACTTAAAGTGCATCATCAGGACATTTACAAGTCTGCAGGAATAAATTCATACCATAGTACAACATAAACTGATAACCTAATACAATATACAGCGATCATTTTTAAAAATATTATTATATATTTTATTATTTTGTATTTTTTATCATTATTATTTTATTTATTATTATTATTATTTTATTTAATATTATAATTGTTGTTATTATTATTATTATTATTATTATTCATAATATTATTATTATTATTATTATTTTATTTAATATTATAATTATTGTTGTTATTATTATTATTATTATTATAATACATATTATTATTATTATTATTATTATTATTATTATTATTATTATTTTATTTAATATTATAATTATTATTATTATTATTATTAATAATATACATATTATTAATCATAATTATTTTATCAGTAATATTTACTTTTATTTTTATATTTTTGTTAATAAAGCTGCACCTTTTTATGGTATAAAACTACCATTCAGATACCAGTCTAGTAACTCTGCCTAGGCTCAGATGATGTCATCAGTCTGCTGCAGGCAGGAGGAAGCATTTCCTCAGTCTACCCTCCCCAAGTGATCAGACTGCAACATTGACACTTCGGGGTTTATTTACTTTCACACTTGTATGGCATGAAAGTCGCGCAACTTTGATGTGACTTTGCCGCGCAACTTTGATGTGACTTTGCCGCACGACTTTGACGTGACTTTGCCGCATGACTTTGCCGTGCGACTTTGTCACGCGACTTTGACACAACTTTGCCGAGTGACTTTGATGTGTCTTTGCCGCACGACTTTGATGTGACTTTGCCGCGTGACTTTTTACACAACTTTGCCGCGCGACTTTGACATGACTTTGCCGCACAACTTTGATGTGTTTTTGCCGCGTAAATTTGACACGACTTTGCTACGCGACTTTGACACGACTTTGCGGCACAACTTTGATTAGGCCTAATTTTAATACCAACACTAATATTAACCCTAACAATAAAATGAACCCTAACCTAAATATTAACCCTAACATTAATCCTGACACTGAAACATTAACACTAATGCCAATCCTATCCCAATTATTAACCATAACATGTAGGTTAGGGTCAGTGTAAACACTAACTCTAATGCTAAGGCCAACCCGACCTTAACGCTAAAATTAACTTTAACACTAATATTAACCCTAACCGAAATAATAACACCAACCCTAACCCAAAAATGAACCCTAACATCAACCCCAATACTGATCCTAAAATCAAATCTCAACTTTTAACACTAATCCTTACCCAAATATTAAGCCTAACATTAACACTAACGCTAATGTTAACCCTAATACAATTATTTATCCTAACAGTAACATTATTCCTAACCTAAATATCAGCCCTAACATTAATCCTGACACTAACATTAACACTAATGCCAATCCTATCCCAAATCTTAACCATTACACAGACCCTAACCCTAGCAATAACACTAATGCAAACACTAACTCTAATTCTAAGGCCAACCCAACTTTAACGCTAAAATGAACTTTAACACTAAAATTAACCCTAACCCAAAAAAAAAAAAACACAAATCCTAACCCAAATATTAAGCTTAATAAAAACATAGACTCTATCACTATCACTAACCCTACCGCTATCCCAAACCCAAATATTAACCCAAATGCTAACTTTAACCTAAATAATAAACCTAATATTGACCCCAATTCCAACACCAACTCTAACCCTAACCCAAATATTAACACTAACTTTGACCCCAACATTAACCCTGAACGCTGACCCTAACCCTAACCTACGTATTAACCCTAAGATTAACATTGACCCTTACACTAACATTAATTATAACACAAACATTAAGAGCCGGTTCACACTGAGGCGACACTACTTTGGGGGCGACTTGTGCATTCCTATGCACCACGACTTCGGAGCGACTTGCAGGGACTTCACATAATGGAAGTCTATGCAAGTCGCTCCGAGGTCGCCCCCGAAGTACTACAGGACCCTTTTTCTAAGTCGGAGCTTATTAGAACGGGTCCTGTAGCGGTCAATGGACCGTGAGGGAGCGCGACTTGTCAGGCTGACAAGTTGCCTGACAAGTCGCGCTAGTGTGGACCGGCTCTTAGTCTAATAATACCAGCCCTAACCTAAATATTATCCCCAACATTATTCCTGACACTACTTTTCACCCTAATGCTAATCTTATCAAATGGTAACCATTACACTGATCCTCACTTAAATATTAACCCGAACATTATCTCTAATGCTAACTTGAATATTAAACCTTAACAATAATATTAGCCCTAAACTAAATATTAACCTTATCATTTTAACTGGCTCTAACACTCACATTAACCATAATGCTAACCCAAATCCAAATCATAATCCTAACACTAACCTTAGCCCTTTTTGGCTTAACCGCTAGCCGACCCCCCACAGTATATTTACTGCGGCAATCAGCCCCTCCTGGGCAAAGTGACGTAGCCTGTAGGGGGCGAGCGCACGCCGCCGGAGGCGCGCCCCCGCTCGTTCACGCCCATCCCCGCGCGAGTGACCGGCGGCTCCGATGTCCGCCGGCCACTCGCGATCTCCCGCTGGAGAGGGAGAAAGGCAGACGGCTGATGTAAACACAACCGTCTGTCATTCTCCCTGGTGTAACTGCAGAGGTCATACGATCCTGCTATATAGGATTGTATGTCTCTGTGGTTACATTACAAGCCACGCCCCCTGACAGTTAGAATCACACCCGTAGGGACACACTTAACCCTTTGATCACTGATAAAGTTAACTCCCTCACTGCCCGTGTCATTATTACAGTAACAGTGCATATTTTTAGCACTGATTACTGTATTACTGTCACTGGTACCCCAAAAGTGTCAAAAATGTTAGTCAGGGGTCCGGTCTGTCCGCCGCAATGTCGCAGTCCCGCAAAAAAAATCTCAGATCGCCGCCATTACTAGTTAAAGAAAAAAAACAATAAAAATGACAAAAATCTTTCCCTTAGTTAGTAAACGCAATAACTTTTGCGCAAACCAATCAAAATACACTTATTGCAATTTTTTTTTACCAAAAGTATGTAGCAGAAAACAAACTGGCCTAAAATGTTAAAAAAATTAGATTTTTACATTTTCTTTTTTGGGAATTTCATATAAAAAATGTGAAAAATATTATTTTTTTTAAAATTGTCGCTCTTTTTTTGCTTATAGCGCAACAAATAAAAATCGCATCGGTGATCAAATACCACCAAAAGAAAGCTCTGTTTGTGGGAAAAAAAGAACGTCAAATTCGTTTAGGTACAGCGTCGCACGACCGCGCAATTGTCCGTTAAAGTCACGCAGTGCCGAATCGCAAAATAGGCCCTGGTCTTTGAGCAGCCAAATCTTCCGGGGCTTAAGTGGTTAATAAAAACATATAATCTATCACTAACCCTACCGCTATCCCAAACTCAAAAATTAACCCAAATACTAACTTTAACCTAAAAAATAAACCTAATATTGACCCCAATTCCAACACCAACTGTAACCCTAACCCAAATATTAACACTAACTTTGACCCCGACATTAACCCTAAATGCTGACCCTAACCCTAACCTACGTATTAACCTGGTCGCCTCACAGGTTGCCGCAGGTCGCCTCCCATAGGGAAGCTGCGGACCCGTTCTAATAGGAGCGACACAAGTCGCTCCGACCTAGAAAAAGGGTCCGGAGCTTCTTTGGGGCGACCAGGAGGCGACCGCCATAGACTTCAATGTTATGAAGTCCGTGGCGGCATCTCCGAGCTAACACAAACATTAAGTCTAATAATACCAACCTTAACCTAAATATTATCCCCAACATTACTCCAATCCTGACACTACTATTCACCCTAATGCTAATCTTGTCCCAAATGGTAACCATTACACTGATCCTCAGCTGAATTACCTCCTTCCTTCCCTTCTCCTCTTAGCTATTATTTTGCCGCTGCTTTTTTTTTTATTTTATTTTTTACCATCATTTATTTATTTATTTATTTTTTCTTTTTTTTTTTTTTTTTTTATTGTGGCATAACAAGAAAGTGGATGGATGTTATTAGGGAGGTCAGCACTTTTATTTTCCACAAACGAATAAGTAATACTTGGCCATCCATGTGATATCGGGAAGACACGGCGAGCTGCGGGTACCGATAAAGTGCAGGCGGTGGAGGAGACAGACAAAGCAGATTCTAAAAATAGGGGTTCCGCCCAGAGCCAGGCTGATGTTCCGTTCAGCTATTTCCTGTTGAGAGGCTGGACAGGGACCAAGCATCCAGCGGGAACATCTGACGGGGCGAACGTGCCAAAATAATATCATCAACACATGGGTGTGCGCCGACAGTTATCTGCAGCCTGAGAAGAGGAGAGGAAATAAAGAGGAAGACCAAATCATGGCTCTTCCAGATTCTGCCCTCTAAATCATTTGGTTTAGCTGGTACTGTGATTGCCATGTACAGTATCTCACGAAAGTAAGTACACCCCTCACATTTTTGTAAATATTTTATTCTATCTTTTCATGTGACAACACTGAAGAAATGACACTTTGCTACAATGTAAAGTAGTGAGTGTACAGCTTGTATAACAGTGTAAATTTGCTGTCCCCTCAAAATAACTCAACACACAGCCATTAATGTCTAAACCGCTGGCAACAAAAGTGAGTACACCCCTAAGTTAAAATGTCCCAATTGGGCCCAATTAGCCATTTTCCCTCCCCGGTGTCATGTGACTCGTTAGTGTTACAAGGTCTCAGGTGTGAATGGGGAGCAGGTGTGTTAAATTTGGTGTTATCGCTCTCACTCTCTCATACTGGTCATTGGAAGTTCAACATGGCACCTCATAGCAAAGAACTCTCTGAGGATCTGAAAAAAAGAATTGTTGCTCCACATAAAGATGGCCTAGGCTATAAGAAGATTGCCAGGACCCTGAAACTGAGCTGCAGCACAGTGGCCAAGACCATACAGCGGTTTAACAGGACAGGTTCCACTCAGAACAGGCCTCACCATGGTCGACCAAAGAAGCTGAGTGCACATGCTCAGCATCATATCCAGAGATTGTCTTTGGGAAATAGACGTATGAGTGCTGCCAGCATTGCTGCAGAGATTAAAGGGGTGGCGGGTCATCCTGTCAGTGCTCAGACCATATGCCGCAAACTTAATCAAATTGGTCTGCATGGCTGTCGTCCCAAAAGGAAGCCTCTTCTAAAGATGATGCACAAGAAAACCCGCAAACAGTTTGCTGAAGACAAGCAGACTAAGGACATGGATTACTGGAACCATGTCCTGTGGTCTAATGAGATCAAGATAAACTTATTTGGTTCAGATTGTGTCAAGCGTGTGTGGCGGCAACCAGGGGGGAGTACAAAGACAAGTGTGTCTTACCTACAGTCAAGCATGGTGGTGGGAGTGTCATGGTCTGGGGCTGCATGAGTGCTGCCGGCACTGGGGAGCTACAGTTCATTGAGGAAACCATGAATGCCAACATGTACTGTGACATACTGAAGTAGAGCATGATCCTCTCCTTTCAGAGACTGGGCCGCAGGGCAGTATTCCAACATGATAATGACCTCAAACACACCTCCAAACAACCACAGCCTTGCTAAAGAAGCTGAGGGTAAAGGAAATGGAAAATATCCAGGATCTCCTACGGCTAGTTACAAGGGCTGGCTCTGGATCCCAATCTCCGTCCCGTTTAAGCGTAGGGTGGTATTAGCATGACATAAAAGATGCAAAGAATATCATGGTGTAGTATGCATAAATTCCGGTTTAATAAAAGAAAGTAGTCACTTACAGTGAGCCGACGCGTTTCGTCATCAAGCGTATAACGTCATCCTCATAAGCTTGATGATGAAACGCGTCCGGTCCCGTACTACGCCCTACGTCACTTCCGGGTTCTGGAACACAGCTGGAACGCAAACCAGCCGGGGTGCTGTCTTTCAGCTGATTCTATGAAACTCAAACTGTAAGTGACTACTTTCTTTTATTAAACCGGAATTTATGCATACTACACCATGAGATTCTTTGCATCTTTTATGTCATCCTAATACCTCCCTACGCTTGAACGGAACAGAGTTTGGGATCCAGAGCCAGCCCTTGTAACCAGCCGTAGGAGATCCTGGATATTTTCCAGTGGGCAGATAGGAAACACTAGGAGTAAAAGATTCCATTTACCTACGTTAGACCCCAAGGGGTCATCTGGTAAGTGAGCTGAGCATCAGGTGAAGGATTCCCCATTTGCATGAAGAAATGCAATTTTGCTGCACATAAAGCACTTTAAGAATGAGCACATAATTGTTTTTGCTGCACGTTTTTGCACCTGTTCTTTTGAATTACAAAGACTGCCAATATATGCACAATCACTTTAAAATTTGGGAACTTTGGGGATAAAATCCCCCTTTTTTCTTTTCACTGATTGTGTTTTTTGTGATTTTTTGTGATTTGTGTATTTAATTTATTCACTAATTTATTTACATATTCAAATTTGATTCACAATATGGAGCGCTGTCTCACATTTACCACACAAAATAGTGACACTTTGGGCCCAATGTGGACATTTTCATTTAGGGGTGTACTCACTTTTGTTACCAGCGGTTTAGACATTAATGGCTGTGTGTTGAGTTATTTTGAGGGGACAGCAAATTTACACTGTTATACAAGCTGTACACTCACTACTTTACATTGTAGCAAAGTGTCTTTTCTTCAGTGTTGTCACATGAAAAGATAGAATAAAATATTTACAAAAATGTGAGGGGTGTACTCACTTTTGTGAGATACTGTTTATGTACAGCCAGGTCTGCCAATAGGGGGAGTACTCCTGTACTGGCTTTTGGCCCCACTGACTCAGCAGGGGGCAGACAGGCCTAGCAGGGGCTGCATATGGATGTATTCCAGCAGAATGTAAGAGAACAGTGTCGAGAGAGGAGGCATAGAGCTGGAATGAACGATACCTCCAATCTCCAACTGTTAAATGTAAACTATATGTGATCCCTAATTATAATATAGGATGATAAATTTCGTTATTGTTTTTTTCTTGGCTCCTCTGTAATCATTGGAGCAGCTATTGATTTCTTTGGGCTGTTCTAGGTTTCACAGGTTTCAGGTTTGATTGCTCCCCCCTGCATTCTGGAGGCTTCCAGAACATAGAGGGCAGGTAGAGTCAAATGGGCATCTTGAATATTTATGGTGCTGCAACCAATCCCTGAGAAGGTGATCCCAGTAGGTGGTTGGGGAGAACATAAATATTTTGGGCCCTGGAGCAACTTTGATGTTGTCCTGCTGGAGAAGTTTCCAGCCTCAGCAGCTGCTGCTTTGATTGCTCCCCCCTTGCATTCTGGAGGCTGTAACAACATAGAGGGCTGGGAGAGTCAAATGGGCATCTTGAATATTTATGGTGCTGCAACCAATCCCTGAGCAGGTGACCCCAGTAGGCGGCTGGGGAGAACATAAATATTTTGGGCCTGAAGCAACTCTGATGTTGTCCTGCTGAAGAAGTTCCCATCCTCAGGACTGCTGCTTTGATTGCCCCCCCCCCTCCCTGCAATCTGGAGCCTTCCAGAACATAGAGGGCTGGAAGAGTCAAATGGGTAGCTTAAATATTTATGGTGCTGAAACCAATCCCTGAGGAGAAGACCCTTGTAGGTGGCTGGGGAGAACATAAATATTTTGGGGCCTGGAGCAACTCGGGTGTTGTCCTGGTGGATAAGTTCCCAGCCCCAGGGGCTGCTGCCCCTGTGAGCCAGTCCTGCTGGAGTCAAAATTCAAGGCAAGAGGGATGTTGGGCGCTTGTGCCAAGGAGAAAGGAGTCTGGAGTCTGCTACTATTCATGTAGTCCTGTTCTAGGGCCAGTGGCAGCAGTCCAAAAATAAATGGTGAAGGTGTCCAAACTACTTTAATTAATCATCATGTGATCACATAAAAAAGGCAACGTGTTTCGGAGGTCAACAACACTCCCTTCATCAAGAGTGTAAATTAAATGTAATATATATTATATGGATTTATTTTGTAGACCTGATGAAGGGGAGTGTTGTTAGCCCCTGAAACACATTGGTTGGGCAGTCGGTAATTGCTTTTTTTTTACATAGCAGGAGCTGATATCAAAATGCATCCATCCATATGTAAGCCCCCAATGACACTACATGCATATGAGCGGTTTTGCATGCTTTGCATATAGGGTCACTCGTTCATTTATTTGTGCTGCCCTACACGTGACAAACATGGCAAAGAAGCGCAAGTATCTTTTTGAGTTTCACAGATTTTTTAACTGCAACCTTTGGCGCATTTGCAGAATATATATTTGAGTGCAAAATCACACATATCGCTCGCCATGTTTGGGGTTACAATAACAATGGTGGCACTTCAAACACGGCACCATTTTT
>NC_138768.1:865525086-865762586 GCF_965119305.1 Pelophylax lessonae | reverse complement strand
ATCTGGTGAGTGTGGAGGCCAATTGGAGTACAGTGACCGGATCTGGTGAGTGTGGAGGCCATTGGAATACAGTCACCGGATCTGGTGAGTGTGGAGGCCATTGGAGTACAGTATAGAAAAATAAATACCCTCGCGCTTATGGTAAATTAATGTGCATAAATGTAAATAAATATGTATAAATGTGAGTATATAGCTGCTGCTGAAGAATAAAGTTCTGGTGCCTTTAAAGTGATATAAGAAAAATGATTCAGCGCTGAATCATTTCTCTTATATCATTGGAGTACAGTGACCGGATCTGGTGAGTGTGGAGGCCATTGGAGTACAGTGACCGTATCTGGTGAGTGTGGAGGCCATTGGAGTACAGTGACCTGATCTGGTGAGTGTGGAGGCAATTGGAGTACAGTGACCGGATCTGGTGAGTGTGGAGGCCATTGGAGTACAGTGACCGGATCTGGTGAGTGTGGAGGCCATTGGAGTACAGTGACCGTATCTGGTGAGTGTGGAGGCCATTGGAGTACAGTGACCGGATCTGGTGAGTGTGGAGGCCATCGGAGTACAGTGACCTCATTGTCATGGTGAAGAAACCAGTGGTGAGATGATTGGAGCTTTGTGACATGGTGCATTATCCTGCTGGAAGGAGCCATCAGAAGATGGGGACACTGTAGTAATAAAGGAATGGACATGGTCAGCAACAACACTCAGGTAGCCCGTGGCGTTGAAACAATGCTCAATTGGTACTAATGGGCCCAAAGTGTGCCAAGAAAATATCCCCCACCCCATTACACCACCATCACTAGCCTGAACCGCTGATACAAGGCAGGATGGATCCATGCGCCAAATTCTGACCCTTCCATCTGAATGTCACAGCTGAAATTGAGACTCATCAGACCAGGCAACGTTTTTCCAGTCTTCTATTGTCCAATTTTGGTGAGCCTCTGCGAATTGTAGCCTCACTTTCCTGTTCTTAGCTGACAGGAGTGGCACCCAGTGTGGTCTTCTCCTGCTGTAGCCCATCTACTTCAAGGTTTGATGAGTTGTGGGTTCAGAGATGGTATTCTGCATACCTTGGATGTAACGAGTGGTAATTGGAGTTACTGTTGCCTTTCTATCATCTGGCTGTTCCCCTCTGACCTCTGACATCAACAAGGCATTTTTCTCAAAACTGCAGCTCACTGGATATTTTCTCTTTTTCCCACCATTCTCTATAAAATTGAGAGATGGTTGTGCGTGAAAATCCCAGAAATACTCAGACCAGCCCGTCCAACACCAACAAGTCCTCTAAATCCCCTTTCTTCCCCATTCTGATGCTCGGTTTGAACTTCATCAAGTTGTCTTCACCACGTCTAGATGCCTTAATGCATTGAGTTGCTGCCATGTGATTGGCTGATTACCAATTTGTGTTACCAATATGTGTATCTAATAAAGTGACTGGTGATTGTATAAATATCCATTCACACAATGCCATCGTGCATGTAGGGCAGTCCTTTGGATACGATGGGTTAACCTACAGGCAAGAAATGCGCAAAAGAAGTCCCTGACCATTTTGCAAAATCGCGTTCTCTGTCTTATGTAGTCCTGTGCCCAGTGCTCTGTGTATTATGTAGTCCTGTACCCAGTGCTCTGTGTATTATGTAGTCCTGTACCCAGTGCTCTGTGTATTATGCAGTGCTGTGCCCAGTGCTCTGTGTATTATGTAGTCCTGTACCCAGTGCTCTGTGTATTATGCAGTGCTGTGCCCAGTGCTCTGTGTATTATGTAGTCCTGTACCCAGTGCTCTGTGTATTATGCAGTGCTGTGCCCAGTGCTCTGTGTATTATGTAGTCCTGTACCCAGTGCTCTGTGTATTATGCAGTGCTGTGCCCAGCGCTCTGTGTATTATGTAGTCCTGTACCCAGTGCTCTGTGTATTATGTAGTCCTGTGCCCAGTGCTCTGTGTATTATGTAGTCCTGTACCCAGCGCTCTGTGTATTATGTAGTCCTGTACCCAGCGCTCTGTGTATTATGTAATCCTGTGCCCAGTGCTCTGTGTATTATGTAGTCCTGTACCCAGCGCTCTGTGTATTATGTAGTCCTGTACCCAGTGCTCTGTGTATTATGTAGTCCTGTACCCAGCGCTCTGTGTATTATGTAATCCTGTACCCAGCGTTCTGTGTATTATGCAGTCCTGTGCTCAGTGTTCTGTGTCTGTGTATTATGTAGTCATTTGCCCAGCGCTCTGTGTATTACGCAGTCCTGTGCCCAGTGCTCTGTGTATCATGTAGTCCTGTGCCCAGCGCTCTGTGTATCATGTAGTCCTGTAGCCAGCGCTCTGTGTATTATGCAGTGCTGTGCCCAGCGCTCTGTGTATTATGTAGTCCTGTGCCCAGCGCTCTGTGTATTATGCAGTCCTGTGCCCAGCGCTCTGTGTATTATGCAGTCCTGTACCCAGCGCTCTGTGTATTATGTAATCCTGTACCCAGCGCTCTGTGTATTATGCAGTCCTGTGCTCAGTGCTCTGTGTATTATGTAGTCCTTTGCCCAGCGCTCTGTGTATTACGCAGTCATGCGCCCAGCGCTCTGTGTATCATGTAGTCCTGTGCTCAGCGCTCTGTGTATCATGTAGTCCTGTGCCCAGCGCTCTGTGTATTATGCAGTGCTGTGCCCAGCGCTCTGTGTATCATGTAGTCCTGTGCCCAGCGCTCTGTGTATTATGCAGTGCTGTGCCCAGCGCTCTGTGTATTGTGCAGTCCTGTACCCAGCGCTCTGTGTATTATGCAGTCCTGTACCCAGTGCTCTGTGTATTATGCAGTCCTGTACCCAGCGCTCTGTGTTTTATGTAGTCCTGTGCCCAGTGCTCTGTGTATTATGTAGTCCTGTACCCAGCACTCTGTGTATTGTGCAGTCCTGTACCCAGCGCTCTGTGTATTATGTAGTCCTGTACCCAGTGCTCTGTGTATTATGTAGTCCTTTGCCCAGTGCTCTGTGTATTATGCAGTCCTGTGCCCAGCGCTCTGTGTATTGTGCAGTCCTGTACCCAGCGCTCTGTGTATTATGTAGTCCTGTACCCAGTGCTCTGTGTATTATGTAGTCCTTTGCCCAGTGCTCTGTGTATTATGCAGTCCTGTGCCCAGTGCTCTGTGTATTATGTAGTCCTGTGCCCAGTGCTCTGTGTATTATGCAGTCCTGTGCCCAGCACTCTGTGTATTAACCAGTCTTGTACCCAGCGCTCTGTGTATTATGTAGTCCTGTGCCCAGCGCTCTGTGTATTATGTAGCCATTTGCCAATAACAAAAAAAATAAATAAATATGTCCCCAGATTTCATTTTAAAAATCTGGTCACCCTAGCCCACTCAGATGTGAACCATGCTAGTAATATTGTGTGATAAAGGGCAGCGCGTTTCTGTGCATGTTGGGAAAGCGCGCTCATAATGTGAACATGTAGCACTGCTGCCCTGATCATCATCAACATTTTGCAACTTGGTTATAAATTGTAACCTTCTGTGTCCATGCTCTGCTGCAGCTGACAAGGAAAACAAAGTATCGAATAGCTCATAACCAGATGCTGTTTACACTATGCGAGCCGTCTAGTATTTTTTTTAAAAAAAAAGTCAAAATCCGGCCAAATCACAGGAAAAACATTTGCAAGGCGCCAAATAATGTCGGATTTGTAGAGGAGCGTGTGGTCCAGGCAACTACAGAAACCGTGTGCAGCCGTGGTACCTGGAGCGCCGGTTCATTTATAATTGGTTCATTGTGAAATGAATGTAGGGTGATGACAGGTCCTCTTTCATATTCTGGTTCCTGGCTTTGACCAAGCAGCCTGTAGAGCCTCCAGCTGTAGAGGGACTACAGATCCCAGCATGGCCTCCAGGAAAATGCATAGAACTAGAGGCAAAACTTTGTTTTTCATTTTGGATTGTCTGATCAGGTGCTCAGATTGTATGATCGCAGGGTGCTCAGATTGTATGATCGCAGGGTGCTCAGATTATATGATCGCAGGGGCTCAGATTGTATGATCACAGGGTGCTCAGATTATATCATCGCAGGGTGCTCAGATTGTATGATCGCAGGGTGCTCAGATTATATCATCGCAGGGTGCTCAGATTGTATGATCGCAGGGTGCTCAGATTGTGTGATTACAGGGTGCTCAGATTATATGATCACAGGGTGCTCAGATTTTAGAATTGCAGGGTGCTCAGATTATATGACCGCAGGGTGCTCAGATTATATGATCACAGGGTGCTCAGATTGTATGATCACAGGGTGCTCAGATTATATAATCGCAGGGTGCTCAGATTATATGATCACAGGGTGCTCAGATTGTATGATCACAGGGTGCTCAGATTATATAATCGCAGGGTGCTCAGATTGTATGATCGCAGGGTGCTCAGATTATATCATCGCAGGGTGCTCAGATTGTATGATCGCAGGGTGTTTAGATTGTATGATCGCAGGGTGCTCAGATTGTGTGATTACAGGGTGCTCAGATTATATGATCGCAGGGTGCTTAGATTATATGATCACAGGGTGCTCAGATTTTAGAATTGCAGGGTGCTCAGATTATATGATCGCAGGGTGCTCAGATTGTATGATTGCTGGGTGCTCAGATTGTATGATTGCAGGGTGCTCAGATTGTCTGATCGCAGGGTGCTCAGATTATATAATCACAGGGTGCTCAGATTATATGATCACAGGGTGCTCAGATTATATGATCACAGGGTGCTCAGATTATATGATCGCAGGGTGCTCAGATTATATGATCGCAGGGTGCTCAGATTGTATGATCGCAGGGTGCTCAGATTATATGATTGCAGGGTGCTCAGATTGTATGATTGCTGGGTGCTCAGATTGTCTGATTGCAGGGTGCTCAGATTGTCTGATCGCAGGGTGCTCAGATTATATGATTGCAGGGTGCTCAGGTTATATGATTGCAGGGTGCTCAGATTATATGATCGCAGGGTGCTCAGATTATATGATCGCAGGGTGCTCAGATTATATGATCGCAGGGTGCTCAGATTGTATGATTGCAGGGTGCTCAGATTATATGATCGCAGGGTGCTCAGATTGTATGATCGCAGGGTGCTCAGATTATATGATCGCAGGGTGCTCAGATTGTATGATCGCAGGGTGCTCAGATTGTATGATTGCAGGGTGCTCAGATTGTATGATTGCAGGGTGCTCAGATTATATGATTGCAGGGTGCTCAGATTGTATGATCGCAGGGTGCTCAGATTATATGATCGCAGGGTGCTCAGATTGTAGAATTGCAGGGTGCTCAGATTGTATGATCGCAGGGTGCTCAGATTATATGATTGCAGGGTGCTCAGATTATATGATTGCAGGGTGCTCAGATTGTATGATCGCAGGGTGCTCAGATTATATGATTGCAGGGTGCTCAGATTGTAGAATTGCAGGGTGCTCAGATTGTATGATCACAGGGTGCTCATATTAGATGATTGCAGGGTGCTCAGATTATATGATTGCAGGGTGCTCAGATTATATGATCGCAGGGTGCTCAGATTATATGATCGCAGGGTGCTCAGATTGTAGAATTGCAGGTTGCTCAGATTATATGATTGCAGGGTGCTCAGATTATATGATCGCAGGGTGCTCAGATTATATGATCGCAGGGTGCTCAGATTATATGATCGCAGGGTGCTCAGATTGTATGATTGCAGGGTGCTCAGATTGTATGATTGCAGGGTGCTCAGATTATATGATCGCAGGGTGCTCAGATTGTGATCGCAGGGTGCTCAGATTATATGATTGCAGGGTGCTCAGATTGTATGATCGCAGGGTGCTCAGATTATATGATCGCAGGGTGCTCAGATTGTAGAATTGCAGGGTGCTCAGATTGTATGATCGCAGGGTGCTCAGATTAGATGATTGCAGGGTGCTCAGATTGTATGATTGCAGGGTGCTCAGATTGTATGATCACAGGGTGCTCAGATTATATGATCGCAGGGTGCTCAGATTGTATGATCGCTGGGTGCTCGGATTGTATGATCACAGGGTGCTCAGATTTTAGAATTGCAGGGTGCTCAGATTATATGATCGCAGGGTGCTCAGATTGTATGATCGCAGGGTGCTCAGATTATATGATTGCAGGGTGCTCAGATTGTATGATTGCTGGGTGCTCAGATTGTCTGATTGCAGGGTGCTCAGATTGTCTGATCGCAGGGTGCTCAGATTATATGATTGCAGGGTGCTCAGGTTATATGATTGCAGGGTGCTCAGATTATATGATCGCAGGGTGCTCAGATTATATGATCGCAGGGTGCTCAGATTATATGATCGCAGGGTGCTCAGATTGTATGATTGCAGGGTGCTCAGATTATATGATCGCAGGGTGCTCAGATTGTATGATCGCAGGGTGCTCAGATTATATGATCGCAGGGTGCTCAGATTGTATGATCGCAGGGTGCTCAGATTGTATGATTGCAGGGTGCTCAGATTGTATGATTGCAGGGTGCTCAGATTATATGATTGCAGGGTGCTCAGATTGTATGATCGCAGGGTGCTCAGATTATATGATCGCAGGGTGCTCAGATTGTAGAATTGCAGGGTGCTCAGATTGTATGATCGCAGGGTGCTCAGATTATATGATTGCAGGGTGCTCAGATTATATGATTGCAGGGTGCTCAGATTGTATGATCGCAGGGTGCTCAGATTATATGATTGCAGGGTGCTCAGATTGTAGAATTGCAGGGTGCTCAGATTGTATGATCACAGGGTGCTCATATTAGATGATTGCAGGGTGCTCAGATTATATGATTGCAGGGTGCTCAGATTATATGATCGCAGGGTGCTCAGATTATATGATCGCAGGGTGCTCAGATTGTAGAATTGCAGGTTGCTCAGATTATATGATTGCAGGGTGCTCAGATTATATGATCGCAGGGTGCTCAGATTATATGATCGCAGGGTGCTCAGATTATATGATCGCAGGGTGCTCAGATTATATGATCGCAGGGTGCTCAGATTGTATGATTGCAGGGTGCTCAGATTGTATGATTGCAGGGTGCTCAGATTGTATGATTGCAGGGTGCTCAGATTGTGATCGCAGGGTGCTCAGATTATATGATTGCAGGGTGCTCAGATTGTATGATCGCAGGGTGCTCAGATTATATGATCGCAGGGTGCTCAGATTGTAGAATTGCAGGGTGCTCAGATTGTATGATCACAGGGTGCTCAGATTATATGATCGCAGGGTGCTCAGATTGTATGATCGCTGGGTGCTCGGATTGTATGATCACAGGGTGCTCAGATTTTAGAATTGCAGGATGCTCAGATTATATGATCGCAGGATGCTCAGATTATATGATCGCAGGGTGCTCAGATTGTATCATCTCAGGGTGCTCGGATTGTAGAATTGCAGGCTGCTCAGATTATATGATTGCAGGGTGCTCAGACTGTATGATCGCAGGTTGCTCAGATTGTATGATCGCAGGGTGCTCAGATTATATGATTGCAGGGTGCTCAGATTGTGTGATCGCAGGGTGCTCAGATTGTGTGATCGCAGGGTGCTCAGATTATATGATCGCAGGGTGCTCAGATGGGATTTTTTTACACTAGACAGGGGTTCTAATCCCTCTCCACTCTAACCAAAAGGAAAAAAGAATGCTGTGATTTGTATTAATGAATGAGCAGAGAGCAGCAGGTCCATGCTGTAGACGGATAGTCATGAGTCAGAGTCTTGTCATCCCGATCTCTGGATGGGAATATTCCCAGGATGGTCATTCACCCCGTGACTTCTGGAACCATATTGTGTCTGTATAATGGACAGGGAGGTCCCAGAGCCCAACGCCGGAAAATATTTTCCTCATATGAGCTGGATGGGAGCCAGAGGACGGCTCTGCGGACACCGAGTCCTGCTGCAGGAATTTATATCATTCTATTGTATGCATCTGATAGTCATATGGAGGGGATTTATATTATTATTACTGTCTATATCAATAGCTATGACATCACTCCTGTATAATATATCTTATATCTGGAGAGCGGTGATGTCACTCCTGTATAATATATCTTATATCTGGAGAGCGGTGATGTCACTCCTGTATAATATATTTTATATCTGGAGAGCGGTGATGTCACTTCTGCATAACATATCTTACAGTATATCTGGAGAGTGGTGATGTCACTCCTGTATAATATATCTTATATCTGGAGAGCGGTGACATCACTCCTGTATAATATATCTTATATCTGGAGAGCGGTGATGTCACTCCTGTATAATATATCTTATATCTGGAGAGTGGTGATGTCACTCCTGTATAATATATCTTATATCTGGAGAGCGGTGATGTCACTCCTGTATTATATAACTTATATCTGGAGAGCAGTGATGTCACTCCCGTATAATATATCTTATATCTGGAGAGTGGTGATGTCACTTCTGTATGATATATCTTATATCTGGATAGTGGTGAAGTCACTTCTGTATAATATATCTTATATCTGGATAGCGGTGATGTCGATTCTGTATAATATATCTTATATCTGGAGAGCGGTGATGTCACTCCTGTATCATATATCTTATATCTGGAGAGTGGTGATGTCACCCCTGTATATTATAACTTATATCTGGAGAGCGGTGATGTCACTCCTGTATAATATATCTTATATCTGGAGAGTGATGACCTCACTCCTGTATCATATAACTTATATCTGGAGAGCGGTGACGTCACTCCTGTATATTATTACTTATATCTGGAGAGCGGTGATGTCACTCCTGTATAATATATCTTATATCTGAAGAGTGGTGACGTCATTCCTGTATAATATATCTTATATCTGAAGAGTGGTGACGTCACTCCTGTATATTATAACATATCTGGAGAGAGTGGTGACGTCACTCCTGTAAGATATAATGTATATCTGGAGAGCAGTGATGTAAAATTATGCATTCCTATTATTAGCCAGCAGGTGGAGCTTCATGCTCATTTCAATGATTTCCAGCTGATTTTTACCTCTTGTTAAAAAAAGCATTTTGTTCACAGAGCTCAGTAACTCAAGCTTAAATTAAGCGAATGAATCAGTGACTCCATCCTCCTTTATCTGTAAAGCTGCATCCAAGTTGTCAGTCAGAGACAGCATGTCTTAAAGCAGATAACAGCATTCTCTCTTCAGTGATCCCATGGTGCTTTGGTAATCCTTTGTCCTTTGCGAAGGTTATCCAGGACGGAGATCTTACACAATAGCTAAGGCGCTTTCAAGTACATAGACTTGTGTGTTCTTCTTTCTTATCTCCTTTACACATCCGATTTACGGAGCCTGCGGCAGGCCGGGTGCAAGGGATCACACCACACCCCCAGACTCCCCACCTCTGGAGCTTTGATGGTGTGGTCACTCTCCCTCGGACCCCGCCTGTGGTCAGGGAGTCAGTCTCCAGCGGTTAGTCAGGTCATATCAGAAAACCACCATCCAGCCGTTCTCCGGGCTCTTGTGAAATCTCTGAATCACCCGACGCTTTTATTACACTTCGGATGAAGCTTAGCGGTTCCCGGGAATATAAGGAGCGTTGTGACTCCGTAGCTGATGTCTTTATTCTGAGCGTGAGTCTGTGGTCAGGGGAACCGGGATAGGAGTCCAGAGGAGGGGGAGAAGGTCGCTTTTACATCTAATTATATCTTCCTTATTCAGTAACATTCTCCGGGACCACAGAGCTGCTAGTGGAGTCCACAGATTTGTCCCTGGGGGGTTTTATTGCCCTGGCTTTTCCCTGGAGCAGCCAGGCAACCAGCATTTTCAGAAGGAGATCAGCAAAGGTACCCTGCACAATACAGTGCATCCGGAAAGTATTTACGGTGCTTCACTTTTTCCACATTTTGTTATGTTTCAGCCTTATTCCAAAAATTAATTAAATTCATTATTTTCCTCAAAATTCTACAAACAATCTCCCATAATGACAACGTGAAAGAAGTTTGCTTGAAATCTTTGAAAGGAAAAATAGTCCCATGTACATAAGTATCCACGGCCGGCCTTTGGGGTGTGCGAGCTGTGCGGCCGCACAGGGAGCCATGGGCAACAGGGGCGCCGTGCGGCCATCACAACTCGCAGATGATCAGGCCGCACAGCGGGAGGTAAGCGGCGACCGCGGCCTTGAGGTTCAGTGTGGGGGGTCTCTGATGTAAGGGGGGCTCTGTGTGTGGCGGGGTCTCTGATGTAAGGGGAGCTCTGTGTGGGGTTCTCTGATGTAACGGGGGCTCTGTGTGGGGGGGGGTCTCTGATGTAAGGGGGTCTCTGTGGGGGGAGTCTCTGATGTAAGGGGGGGCTCTGTGGGGGTCTCTAATGTAAGGGGGTCTTTGATGTAAGGGGGGCTCTGTGGGGATCTCTAATGTAAAGGGGTATTTGATGTAAGGGGGGCTCTGTGAGGGGTCTCTTCTAATGTAAGGGGGGCTAAGTTCTTAGTGATCATAAAAAAGAAAAGTCAAATAAAGTGCAAAAAAGAGCGAGAAAATGTGCGGGGGGATGGGTATCACGCGGTCGGCGGGGGTGGGGGGCGCCACAGGATTAGCTCGCACAGGGCGCCTGAACACCTAAGGACAGCCCTGTAAGTATCACAGCCTTTGCCATGACACTCAAAATTGAGGATCTGGCACTGGCTCAGTTAGACCCAAAGCAAATGCCCTTTGCGGGCAGGGACCGTGGGCCCCTATGGTGTGGCAAAAATTGGTAGTCCTTAGTGCTAGCTGTCCCACATGTGGCTACTGCTTCCAGTACCACCTCTTCACCTCCTGGCTGCAGCTGCTCCTTTCCAATGCCTGTGCCACCATAGTCCTCCTGACTGGCTCTGCACCCATCCCAGACTGCTCCATCCAAGTTATGCCTCCCAGTCCTCCTGACTGTGTGTCACTCACCAGCCCTTCCTTGCTCCTCCTGGAGACTTTCCTGGCAGTTATCTCCTGCTATCCTCTCCTTGCTCCCATGCCTCTATGTGTTTTGAGAGGGTCCTGTCCACACCCAAGCCAAGGCCGAAGGCCAACCATCCCCCCCCCCCCCCAGACTGGGGAGCTCCCTCAAAGGCCACCTACAGCCTAAGTGCCGGTTCACACTACCGCGGCACGTCTTCGGGGGCGACCTGTGAAGTCGTGTGCACCGCGACTTCGGCGCGACTTGTACGGACTTCATACAATGAATGTCAATGCAAGTCGCTCCGATGTCGACCCAAAGTAGTACAGGAACTATTTTCTAAGTCGGAGCGACTTGAGTCGCTCCTATTAGAACGGTTCCTGTAGCACTGAATGGACCGCGACTTGTCAGGCTGACCAGTCGCCTGACAAGTCGCGGTAGTGTGAATGGGCACTAACACGCCATCTCTAACTTCCACTCAAACAACTCCTCCCCACACGGGCTGACCCTGAATATTTGAGGGGCCGCCCCCCTTGCTAACCCAAGTTGAGGATTGTTCAGGGCCCTCAGAATACTCCAGGCAGCTCCATCTTACTTCCCCTCTCATTGTTCTAGAAGGTTCCTGTACATTCTAGAAATAGGAGGAGGTCTCAGTGATGCTGCCTGTGGGTCATCCAGCTCTCCCTGGATTTCTGCCCAACCTAGGAAACCTAGGAGACAAGCTTGGCTGGCATACATTTACCTCCACTACAAAAAAAAACTATCTACAATTCTAGCACTAGAGGTGCTACATTTGCCATTTTGCAAGGAAGATCGGAGTGAAAATTAAATAGTTATTCATAAATGTTATTTCTCTACAGAATGGCTTTAGTAACCGATGGCATGAAAATTTTTAAAGAACATGGAGTTCTCCTTTACTAACAGGTCTATGTTTGCCTCACAGGGTGGATAAGGGCATCCCAGAGGTCTGTGTGCAGGATCCAGCCATTCCCAACATGTGCTCCGTCAGATACTCCAAGCTGTGGACCTTATACCGGATGAACATCACCGAGATCAATCCGTTGGGCTCCAGTTTCCGCATTCTTGATTTATACGTCCAGTCCATCGGTGAGCTCTACTTCTAATCTGATATACTGTACACCATGTAATAAGTATACCATGGAATGCTTCTTGTGTGAGCTACAGCTCCGTGTCCTCATTGCTTGGTAACTAACCAATAGCCAAAGAAAATTAATACGGCTCAAATGCCCCAATCTGTTATCTCAGCCTACTGGCCACAATACAGTATGTGCAGGTGCTGGTCGGTTGAACACTGGCTCGTCAGATACATCAAGGACTACAACAAAATGGCGCCCATTTGCACGCTGCCTCGGCTTATAGTGAGCTCCTTTTAGTGAAAAATGACTTCAGCTTGGTCGCTTACCCATGGGAGAACCCCCTCTAAGAGGTCTAAGTTCTCCTATGGGTAAAAGACCAAGCTGCAGCCATTTTTTGCTAAGAGGAGCTCATTTTATGCAGAGTAAAGGGCCGTTGCAAGGATTTTTGTCTACTTAGGCAAAAGTGCATTTCCTCCCTAATACTATGTAAGTAACCACTAACTATGACATTTTATAGTAAACTCTAACCCTAATATTCACTAGCTAATCCTGACTCCAGCCATAATATTAAGTAATTAACCACTAACCCTAACTCATGCTTAGCAACTAACCACTTATTCTAACTCTGACCTCAATACCGAGTAAGTAACCACTATGACCCCTTATAGTAAACTATAACCCTAACTACAACCCTAATATTCACTAGCTAATCCTAACTCATACTGAGTAACTAACCACTTATTCTAACCCTGGCCCAAATACTGAGTAAGTAACCACTAACTCTGACCCATTATAGTAAGCTCTAACCCTACTACAATTTAACCATTCACTATTTAATCCTAGCTCCACATATAATACTAAGTAATTAACGGCTAACCCTAACTCATGCTTAGTAACTAACCACTTATTCTAGCTCTGACCCTAATACCGAGTGAGTAACCACTATGACCCCTTATAGTAAACTATAACCCTAACTACAACCCTAATATTCACTAGCTAATCCTAACTTATACTGAGTAACTAACCACTTATTGTAACTCTGACCCAAATACCGAGTAAGTAACCACTATGACCCTTTAAAGTAAACTCTAATCCTAACTACAACCCTAATATTCACTAGCTAATCCTAACTACAACTCCAATACTAAGTAATTAACCACTAACCCTAACTCATGCTTAGTAACTAACTACTTATTCTAACCCTGACCCCAATACTGAGTAAGTAACCACCAGCTCTGACCCATTATAGTAAGCTCTAACCCTACTACAGCTTAAACATTCCCTATTTAATCCTAACTCAAGCCATAATACTAAGTAATTAACCACTAACCCTAACTCATGCTTAGTAACTAACTACTTATTCTAACTCTGACCCTAATACTGAGTAGGTAACCACTAACTCTGATCCTTTATTGTAAGCTCTAACCCGACTACAACTCTAACATTCGCCAGCTAATCTTAACTACAACCCCAATACTAAGTAGTTAACTTCTAACCCTAACTCATACTTAGTAACTAGCAATTCATTCTAACTTTTACTCTCATACTGAGTAAATAACCACTTATTCTAACTCTGACCCCAATACTGAGTAAGTAACCACTATTACCCCTTATAGTTAACTCTAACTACAACCCTATTATTCACTAGCTAACCCTAACTCATACTGAGTAACTATCCACTTATTCTAACTCTAAACCAAATACAGAGTAAGTAACCACTATGACCATTTAAAGTAAACTCTAACCCTAACCACAACCCTAATATTCACTAGCTAATCCTAACTACAACTCCAATACTAAGTAATTAACCACTAACCCTAACTCATGCTAAGTAACTAACTATTTATTCTAACCCTGACCCTAATACTAAGTAAGTAACCACCAGCTCTGACCCATGATAGTAAGTTCTAACCCTACTACAACTTAAACATTCACTATTTAATCCTAGCACCAGCCATAATACTAATTAATTAAAGGCTAACCCTTAAATCATGCTTAGTAACTAACCACTTATTCCAACTATGCCCCTAATACTAAGTAAGTAACCGCTAACTCTGATCCTTTATTTTAAGACTAACCCTACTACAACTCTAGCATTCACTTGCTAATCCTTACTGCAACCTCAATACTAATTAACCACTATAACCACTAACTCTAACTCATGTTTCATAACTAGCAATTTATTCTACCTTTGACCCTCATGCTGAGTAACTAACCAGTTATTCTACATCTGACCCTAATACTGAGTAGGTAACCACTAACTCTGATCCTTTATTGTAAGACTAACCCTACTACAACTCTAACATTCACTAGCTAACCCTAGCGGCAACCTCAATACTAAGTAATTGACCACTATAACCACTAACTCAACTCATGTTTCGTAACTAAGTAACCACTAACTCTGACCCTTTATAGTAGGCTCTAACCCTAACTACAACCCTAAAATTCACTAGCTAGTCCTAACTCCAACCCTAACACCCAGTACCTAGTAGGCAGCTAATGGGACAAGGTCCTTTAGCACTCAAGGCGAAAAGGCCAAAGTGCCCCCTATGAGCTCCTAGCTAACTCAGTAGCATAGGTTGCTGGCCTTTCCCTTTTGTGCCTTCCCTTGCTGAAGCGAACAAGGCAACACTTTTTTTCTGCCTATTCATCAACCTGCTTCTGGGGCCAGCACCATATTAATGCCCAAGGGTTTGGAATGGGATGTCCAGCAAGTTTGTACAGGTATGAGGGTCAGATGTCCAAACTTTTGACCATAGGGCATCATTGGTATTTGGGAGGAATTACGGTTACATGTACAAACACATTAGAAAAATAGAAAAATGGATTTAACCGCGCTTGTAACCAAAAAACAGCAGCAACTTCCAGTGAGATACCACAAAATACAAAATATAATAATACAAGTTGCGCTAAAATAGTGATCAAGAGTAATCAATACTACATATAAATGTACAAATAAATAAATGAAAAGTGAAATAAATCAATCAAACACAAATGTTGTGTCTAATAAAAAATGTCCCACAAACTGTGAAATGTGAATCACGGATCTTCATATAAACACAGCTGGTGATAAATGTGAAGTGTTCTTTCAAGCAAAAATAATATTCACACATGATGGGATATCCTCCCCCGCCAGTGTTTCAATCAACCGCCGTAAGTAAATTCTGCTTACCAGATACAAGGGACAAAGAATCAAATTGCCATGTGAGGGAAAGTGTTAGGAGCCAATCCTTTAACCACTTAAGCCCCGGAAGATTTTACCCCCCATTCCGACCAGGGGGTTTTTTGCAATTTTTTACTGCGTGACTTTGACGGACAATTGCGCGGTCGTGCGACGCTGTACCTAAACGAATTTCATGTCCTTTTTTTCCCACAAACAGAGCTTTCTTTTGGTGGTATTTGATCACCTGTGCAATTTTTTGATCATGCGCTATAAACAAAAAAAGAGCGTAATTTTTGCAAAAATAACAATATTTTTCACTTTTTTTTATATGAAATTCCCCCCAAAAAAATGTAAAAATCTAAATTTTTTAACATTTTTGGCCAAATTGTTTTACGCTACATATGTTTGGTAAAAAAAAATCGCAAAAAGCGTATTTTGATTGGTTTGCGCAAAAGTTATCGCGTTTACTAACAAAGGGAAAGATTTTTGTAATTTTTGGTGTTTTTTTTCTAACGAGTAATGGCGGCGATCTGCGATTTTTTTTGCGGTACTGCGACATTGCGGCGGACAGATCGGACCCTTGACTGACATTTTTGACACTTTTGGGGGTAACAGTGACATTACTGCAGTAATCAGTGCTATATATATGCACTGTTACTGCAAAAATTGTATTGGACAGGGAGGGGTTAAGTGTGTCCTAGGGGCGTGATTCTAACTCTAGGGGGACAGGTCTCCTAGTGTAAAACAAAGATCAACGGTTCTACATAGTAGAACCGTCTGATCTTCATTTTTACACAGGGGAGAATGACAGGCGGCTTGTTTACATAAGCCGCTCTGTCTTTCTCCCGCTGTACCGGCGATCGTAGTGTGACCGGCGGACATCGGGTCTGCCGGTCACACGCCCACACTCCTTTGTGAACGAGCCGAGGCGGGCGCGCGCCTCGGCGGGCGCGCGCCCCCCCGCTATTGGCTCTAAAAGAAGTGACAGGCGAGCTACGTAGACTGGCCGGGGCTGACTGCCGCAGTAAATATACTGTAAAACAGGTAATCTTGCGACCCTCGAGATTGCCCACAACGGATGGAGGAGATAACCCCAGGACGATGTCATATGTGACGAAACGCGTTGGGTCGCAACGTGCTGACGTCACCTGAGTGACTCCGGAAGAACGGGCAGAGCTGCAAGTTGGCCGGCTTTATTTTACCTAACAAGATTTTCTTGTATACAGTGTAAGTGCAATTTTATTTCTTAATAAAGTGTTTGAAAGGTTTTTACACTATGGAGCTTTTATTTTTCTTTGTGGATTCATAATTGGCGAGTATTGCTCTCTTGAGTGCGGGATGAGCACTATATGAGTGGATCGAGTGTATCACCCTCCTCCTTGTGGCGGCTCCACCCTTTCTTATCTCCTCCATCCGTTGTGGGCAATCTCCAGGGTCGCAAGATTACCTGTTTTAAAGGATTGGATCCTAACACTTTCCCTCACATGGCAATTTGAAGGAGGAGGGTGATACACTCGATCCACTCATATAGTGTTCATCCCGCACTCAAGAGAGCAATAGCAAATAGGAATCCATAAAGAAAAATAAAAGCTCCATATTGTAAAAACCTTTTAAACGCTTTATTAAGAAATAAAATTGCACTTAGACTGTATACAAGAAAATCTTGTTAGGTAAAATAAATCCGGCCAACTTGCAGCTCTGCCCCTTCTTCCGGAATCACTCAGGTTACGTCAGCATGTCGCTTCCCAACGCGTTTCGTCACGTATGATGTCGTCCTGGGGTTATCTCCTCCATCCATTGTGGGCAATCTCGAGAGTCGCAAGATTACCTGTTTTAAAGGATTGGCTCCTAACACTTTCCCTCACATGGCAATTTGATTCTTTGTCCTTTGTATCTGGTAAGCAGAATTTACTTACGGTGGTTGATTGAAACACTGGCGGTGGAGGATATCACATCACGTGTGATTATTATTTTTGCTTGAAAGAACACTTCACATTTATCACCAGCTGTGTTTATATGAAGATCCGTGATTCACATTTCACAGTTTTTGGGCGATATTTTATTGGACACATTTGTGTTTGATTGATTTATTTCACTTTTCATTTATTTATTTGTACATTTATATGTAGTATTGATTAGTCTTGATCACTATTTTAGCGCAACTTGCATTATTATACACAATCACATAACTGTTTATGAGTTTCTGTTCCATCATGGCCACCTTCGCTCCTAGAATTGCTAATGCTGCAGAGGAAATAGCTTGTACAGTAGGGATAGTAGTTCCACAACTAAAAATGTAAGTGCTCGCCATCAAGGGGAGGTTGGGCTGTCAAATATTTGCCCCATGGGACAGTACAAATAACCCATCTTGGGCCCTTTACACATTAACGCTGATAGGATGAAAATATGTTGGATGTAAAATTTCCAACATTTTCATGTACAGGTAAATGCCAATGCACCAATGCATTGGTGTTTACAAGAGTGCAGCCATTCACATGTATTGCAGGCTACACAAGGCACCTGTGGCTCCCTAGATGTTGGGAATTGCTCAGCATTTTACGCCCGGCATATTTTTAGCCTCTCATCATCATGCATGTGGTTTAAGGCTGGTGGCCCCAAGTGAAGACACTTCAACCAATGACTTGTGATGGGCATTATGTAGCTCTCTGTCCAGACCAGGGGCATACCTACAGGGGTTGAAATTGTGACCCGGCCCCGTGCTCCAGGGGGCCCGTGCGGGCCCACCTGTACACCTTAAAAGGAGGAGCGGCGTGGTGGCTATATGCAGAGGAACCAATCTCTCCATTTTCCTCCTGCTGCCGCTGAATGCCTGCTTCTTCTTCTCCTTGCCATCCCGCAGGCATTCAGCAGCTGAAGGAGGAAAATGGAGAGATTGGTTCCTCTATATGCAGCTGCCCCACTTCTCCTTCTACTACTTTACCAGGGTCACAAGGGTTACACTTGCGACTGGCCCTGGTGTTCGGCTCGGAGGGAAGGGGGGGCCGTTCATGGTTTCTTACACTAGGGTCCTGAAGGTTCTAGTTGCGCCACAGGTCCAGACCTTCAATCACAGCATCTGGTGGAGGGGAGTCTTCCAACGATGGCTTCCTTTGCAGATTTGAGATGCAATTTACTTGAATGCCAAGAGCTGCAAAGTAAGCTGAAGCTGGAGAATGAAAAAAAAAGGTGTGTCATAATATGACACAATAAAAAATAACAAACTGTGTCCTTTAGGTGTCACATTATTGGTGGCCATTGTAAAAGGTGGGTACTGTGCATGGTGCATTTTGTAAAGCCCACCCTACTTCCATAAAAGGGTCACTTGGATGTTTTTGCCCTCCAGTATAAAAGGTTCCCAGTGTTCCCCTGTTGCCAAGGGAATATGTTCTCACCAACTCAATACATTGGACCACCCCCTTGGCTGACCCAGTGCCAAATGTTAAACACGGGCTCATCCTATGTCCCAAAATGCCCATGAATCCAAAAAACCAACACAAGCGTTTCTTTGTTCTGGTCAGGGAAAGCAGTCGTAGAGGCCTCTTCTGTTACAAGCCCTTGACAACATTCATTCCTATCCTTCTGGATAATCTGTATTCGCTGTTCATCACAGCATTAGACTGTTAGTAGGCCATTCAAAGCAATCGCTACCCTACTAGGGGGCCCACCGGACTATCAAGGGTCCTACTGCCTAAGTCAACAACCACAACCACTCACAGCTTACGCAGACCGGAGCTCTCCGTTATGGTGGTGGGTTGGAAACCCTCTACTACACCGACCCTCTGGTTCACCATAATACGGACCCATAAGTGCCATGTGTTTCTTCAAGGTTCAGGATCAGGGCTCCAAGAGCCCAGTTGAACACCTGGGGCCCATGTTATATGAGGACTCAGGTCGCCTGGTGCATGTTTAGTAAAGGGATCTGCTCTTCATGGCCTGGAGGGCAACTTCTTACCCTGACCACCACCACTCCTGACCTAACCAGGGATGCACCTTATACTTGTGTACAGGACCCTGTCTACCAGCACCTATAGAATGCCTAAGTCCAAGGCAACCCACTCCTCGGGAAGCCCACATGGGGGAAAGCCTATGACGCAGTCCACACTCCTAGTGTTGATTACTGCTACCTGTTCCACTGACTAAGCTCCACCCACCTATTCATATGGGGTCCTGCTGGGGTTCGATCATCTTTTTCTCTTTAAGTACCAGGAGGAGCCTGAACTAAGGGAGAAACATTAACCCCTTCCTACAAGCATGTTTGGAAACCATTGATCCAGCTCTTTGGCTGTATTTAGTCATTCTTTAGGTCTTTTCAGTTTCCTTCACTCAGTCTTTTGGCCCATCACTCTGCACCTAATTATTACACTTCTAGAGATGAGGGCCCCATTTGTGGACATGGTGGTGAAGATGCGATTGAAGAGATGGTGTGAGTCAGGATTTCTTGTGTGAGCATTACATGGAGATGCCCCGTCACACTGACAGCACAATGACCGCATTGTCCAGGCATTCTCTCCCTTTCTCCCGGGATACAAGGCACACTCCATTGTATTGCTGGAAACCTTCCTACATTTCATACGAGCGGCCTGCATTTTCCTTTCCCTTCTGCCAGCAAGAAATCCTGCAGTACATTTTCAAGGGGAGGAACCGATGATTCTGCTCTCGTTCTCTGTGATTGACAAACGTGCCAAAAATAATCCACCAAGAAACCTGTACATTAACTAAAGCGCTCCTTCCTTCATATAACACTCCTTATTCCTGAGGACAAAGTCCTCATCTGAAGAGTCATTCTTCCCAAAAATGAAGACAAGGTAGAATAGACCCCAAATCATATGTGTAAATGGGATCATGGCTCCCAGGCGATAACAGACCCCAAATCATTGGTGTCAAAAGGATCATAGCCCCCCAAGAAGAACAGACCCCAAATCCTTGGTATCAGTGGGATTGTGGCCCCTTGAAGAAAATAGACCCCAAATCATTAATGTCAATGAAACTTTGGCCCCCAGGGGAAAGTTGACCTGAAATCATTGGTGTCAGTAGGATTTTGACCCCCCGTAGAAGAATAGACCCCAAATCACTAATGTCTATGAGATTGTTGACCAGGGGAAAACAGAACTCAAATCATTGGTGCAAATGGGGGTGTGACCCCCAGAGGAGAATAGACCCCAAATCATTGGTATCAGTGGGATTGTGGCCCATAGAAGAGAATAGACCCCAAATCATTGTCATCAATGGGATCATGGTCCCCAATGGATAACATACCCCAAATCATATGGGTCAATGGGATCATGGCTCCCAAGGAATAACATACCCCAAATCATATGTGTCAATGGGATCATGGCTCCCAAGGAATAACATACCCCACATCATATGGGTCAATGGGATCATGGCTCCCAAGGAATAACATACCCCAAATCATATGGGTCAATGGGATCATGGCTCCCAAGGAATAACATACCCCAAATCATATGGGTCAATGGGATCATGGCTCCCAAGGAATAACATACCCCAAATCATATGTGTCAATGGGATCATGGCTCCCAAGGGATAACATACCCCACATCATATGTGTCAATGGGATCATGGCTCCCAAGGGATAACATACCCCACATCATATGTGTCATTGGGATCATGGCTCCCAAGTGATAACATACCCCAAATCATATGTGTCAATGGGATCATGGCTCCCAGGCAATAACAGACCTCAAATCATTGGTGTCAAAAGGATTATGGCCCCCCAAGTAAAACAGACCCCAAATCCTTGGTATCAGTGGGATTGTGGCCCCCAGAAGATAATAGACCCCAAATCATTAATGTCAATGAAACTGTGGCCCCCAGGGGAAAGTTGACCTGAAATCATTGGTGTCAGTAGGATTTTGACCCACCCGTAGAAGAATAGACCCCAAATCACTAAGGTCTATGAGATTGTTGACCAGGGGAAAACAGACCTCAAATCATTGGTGCCAATGGGGGTGTGGCCCCCAGAGGAGAATAGACCCCAAATCATTGGTGTCAGTGGGAATGTGAGCCCAATGGAAGAAAAGACCCCAAATCAATAATGTCAATGATATTGTGCCCCCCCCCCAGGGGAAAATAGACTTCAAATCATTGGTGTCAGTGGGCCTGTGGCCCCCAGAAGAGAATAAACCCCAAATTAATAATGTCAATGAGATTGTGGTCCCCAGTGAAAATAGACCTCATATCGCTGGTGTTAGTGGGAATGTGACCCCCAGAGCAGAATAGACCCCAAAGCACTGGTGTAAGTGGGATTGTGACCCCCCCATCCCCCCCGGGGAGAATAGACCCCAAATCATTAATGTCAATGAGAATGCGGCCCCCAGGGGGAAAAAAACCTGAAATCATTGGTGTCAGTGGAATTGTGGTCCCCAGAGCAGAATAGATCCCAAATAATTGGTGCCAGTGGGATTGTGGCCCCCAGAGGAGAATAGACCCCAAATCATTAGTGTCAATGAAATTGTGGCCCCCAGGGGAAAATAAACCTCAAATCATTGCCGTCAGAGGGATTGTGGCCTTTGAGGGGAATAGACCCTGAATTAGTGTCAGTGGGATTGTGGCCCTCGGGGAAAATAGACCCCAAAACATTGGTGTCAGTGGGATTGTGGCCCCCAGGGGAGAATAGACCCTAACGCATTGGTGTAATTTGGACTGTGCCTCCTAGGTGAGAATAGCCCCTAAATTATTGGTGCCAGTGGGATAGTGGCCTCCAGGGGATAATAGACCCCAAATCATTTGTGTCAATAGTATTTTGTCCTCCATGGGAGACTAGACCCCCAAATCATTGGTCTCAGTGGGATTGTGGCCACCCAGGGGAGAACTTATCCCAAATAATTGGTGTCAATACTGGATTGTGCCCCCATGTGACAATAGTTCCTTAATAATTGGTGTCGGTGGCATAGTAGCCTTCAGGGGACAACAGCCCCCAAATTATTGGTGTCAGTGGGATAGTGGACATCAGGAAAAAGTAGTCCCTTGGGTCTTTGGTGCTAGTGGCCCCCAGGGAAAATGACCACTTAAATCAATGGTGTCAGTGGGATAGCGGCCCCTAGGGGGAGAAATGGCCCTTACAAATCATTTGAGTCAGTAGGACAGTTTCCCCCATGGGAGAATGTTTACAAAAACCATTGGTGTCAGTGGTGGTTCTTACCAAATCTTAGGGCAAGCACAGCCTGCAGATGAAGTCTAATCCTTCCACGCGCTGCCCGCCAGTGCCCGCCTCTAACAACAATTTTCTGCTGCACATATGCAGCAACAGGGAAACTATTTCAGATCTGTTGGTGAAGATCACTCTGCCCATTGATTCATTTCAGCCAGGGTACCTTAATTTATAAACATCCAGCACCCTGGTCTTTTCAGTGATGAAGCAAGCGGTGACCCAACAGAGGACCTTCTTGATGGCCAGTCTGAGCCTGTTGTGAAAGCTGTGGCCAGCCACAAGGGAGGCCCAGTGGTGCAGAACTGTTGCTACAGACCAGGGGTCTCCAAACTTTTTAAACAAAGGGCCAGTTTACTGTCCTTCAAACTTTAGGGGGGCCAGACTGTGGTTAGTGGGAATAAAAAAATTACATAGTGTCTGTGGTCAGTAGGAGGAGGATGTGTGTGCCCCCCTAATGGGTATAAGTCATAGAAATAATGCCTTATCATTGGTGTCAGTCAGAGGAATAATGCCCCAATCATTGGTGTCAGTGGAAGGAGTAGTGCTCCATCATCAGTATCCATGGGACAAATAATGTCCCATTATTGATTTCAGTGGAAGTGCCTCATCATTGGTATCAGTGGGAGGAATAGTGCCCCATCATTGGTATCAGTGTGAGGAATAGTGTCCCATCATTGGTATCAGTGTGAGGAATAATGCCCCATCATTGGTGTCAGTGGGAGGAATAGTGCCCCATCATTGGTATCAGTGGGAGGAATAGTGTCCCATCATTGGTATCAGTGGGAGGAATAGTGTCCCATCATTGGTATCAGTGGGAGGAATAGTGTCCCATCATTGGTATCAGTGGGAGGAATAGTGTCCCATCATTGGTATCAGTGGGAGGAATAGTGTCCCATCATTGGTATCAGTGGGAGGAATAGTGGCCCATCATTGGTCTTCTTGGAAGGATTAGTGGCCCATCATTGGTCTCCGTGGAAGGAATAGCGCCCCATCATTGGTCTCCGTGGAAGGAATAGTGGCCCATCATTGTTGTCAGTGGAAGAAATAGTGCCTCATTGTACGTATCAATGTGAGAAATAGTGCTTCATATGTGTGGAAGGAATTCCCAAGGGTGGGATAAAGGCATGCAAAGGGCCAAATTTGGCCACAGTTTGGAGACCAATGCTGTAGACTGAAACTGCTGCAGTTGAGAGCCCTTTATCATTGTATGTAAATAGATAATCTTATCACTTTAGTCACTTTAAATTCTTTGTGTTCTAGTTAAACCAGACCCCCCAGAGAACATTTCGGTAGAGCCGATCCCCTTTGCGCCGAGGCGGCTTAGAGTCACTTGGGCGTACCCCCCAACATGGCCCCAGGAACCTCATTTCCAGCTGAAGTTCCGAATTCAGTATCGGCCAGTCCTCCACATGGTGTGGTCTGTGGTAAGTCCCCTGTCCTCTGTGTTCCTCTATGTTACAGCATGGTGTTTCTAGAACTATAACCATTTATTGTGTTTGATGCCACCGGTCTAGGTGGAGACAGCCAATCTGTCGGACATTATCACGGATGCATTCGTTGGGGTGGAGCATATCCTACAAGTGGGTGCCAGGGACTTCCTGGACGCAGGAACGTGGAGCGAGTGGAGCCCTGAGGCCCGAGCCACACCATGGACCAGTGAGGAGCTTTCAGGTACCACACACAAACCAGCTCACACACAGATAAGGGAATATTGGGAGAAATATTCAACTGACAATGCGTCACCAGCATAGGTCATTCTCAGTGACATTTAGAAACAAGATGTGACAAATCACATAGAAGTCCTTGCAATTTACAGCTTTCAAAGCTGTTGGTTCCTGCTCTCTCAGTTCTGCTTCCCTGAACTTCCAGTCTTCACAAGAAAGAGTTTATAGTCCCCAGTCAGTCTGTTAGCTTGAAGAAGGGAGGAGGAAGGAGGAGAAGTGGAGTGGCTTGCCATCCTAGACTATGGGGCTGTGTGTTTCTATTGATGCACACAGTGTAGAGAAGCACAACTTTAGTCCTTGCATGCAAGAGAAAGTAACCACCCTGAAAGGGGAAGTCTGGAACAGAGGTCATGGCACCAGATTAAACTGGAACATAGACAAGGAGGATTAAAGAGACAGAAGCTGCATACCCCACCATTGGTGTCAGTGGAAGAAATAGTGCCCCATTCTTGGTCTCCGTGGAAGAGATAGTGTCCTACATTGGTGTCAGTGGGAGGAATAGTGCCCCATCATTGGTATCAGTGAGAGGAATAATGCCCCATCATTGGTGTCAGTGGGAGAAGAGTGCCCCATCATTGGTATCAGTGGAAGGAATAGTGCCCCATCATTGGTGTCAGTGGGAGGAATAATGCCCCATCATTGGTATCAGTGGGAGGAATAGTGCCCCATCATTGGTGTCAGTGGGAGGAATCGTGCCTCATCATTGGTATCAGTGGGAGGAATAATGCCCCATCATTGGTGTCAGTGGGAGGAATAGTGCACCATCATTGGTGTCAGTGGGAGGAATAATGCCCCATCATTGGTGTCAGTGGGAGGAATAGTGCACCATCATTGGTATCAGTGGAAGGAATAGTGCCCCATCATTGGTATCAGTGGGAGGAATAGTGCCCCATCATTGGTATCAGTGGGAGGAATAGTGCCCCATCATTGATGTCAGTGGGAGGAATAGTGCCCCATCATTGGTATCAGTGGGAGGAATAGTGGGAGTGCACAGCCTATTGCAATAGGGTGTGCACCGCAAATCTCAAACCCTCTTACTTTTGAGACAAAGAAAGGGACTAAGGACAGTGCAGCAAGGGAAATCTGCACCACACAGGGTAATTAGGGTGCGTCCCTTTCCTGATTGGAGAAAAGGGACACACCCCCCTCCACACAGCTCACAGGAGCAGAGCTGAGGCTGCCAATCACAGGCTGTGTGCTGGAGCTCCCTCCCCTGTCTCCTTTTTTCTCTTGGTGTCAGGAAAACCTGTAAGAAGTCGCTCATGCTGATAGCAGAGGAAGGAGACAGCAGACAGAAATGACACTGGACTGAGACAAGTAAACACTATAGAGGGATATGCATTGTTCATATTTCATGTCTGAGGCTTACAACCACTTTGACTTATTCTTCCCCGGCAGCTTCTTGTGTTATATTTTTTGCTCATTTCACAGGGTCAGTCCCCGAGATCGGCAATGAAACCACTATAGAAGATCCTGAACCTGAAATAAGGGAGCCATTTGGTAAGCTGGCGGTTTGAGTAACGTGTGACTTATAGTCGTCGATTTTTTTTGGGATGAGATGACGCTGCAATGGAGGTGTAGGGAAGGTTCAAATCGCGCTGAATATTTTTGCTGGTTCTGAATTGAATAGGGAGCAATAAAATTGGAAGAATCGCTTGTGATTGGACAGGGGTCAGTACCCACAGGGAGAGAGACAGTGCTGGAGATACCGGAGCATGTCTGACACTGCATGGAGGTGTACCGAGGCACTCCAGGTAAACTGGAGTCATAGGATGACAAGGGATATTCTGGGGCTTCTGGAAATCACAGGGTGCTCTGGGGTCAGGGTTGAGGCAAGATGATCTGGGGTCATTGGAGGACACAGGAGCACTGAAGATCCCAGGGTGATTGAAGATATTAGAAACCTCATAATGGGCACAGCAGGTGTACAGACCCAGGAACTCAGCACAGGGATGGTGGGAACTCCTCATAATGGGCACAGCAGGTGTTCAGACCTGGGAACTCAGCATAGGGATGGTGGGAACCCCTCATAATGGGCACAGCAGGTGTACAGACCCAGGAACTCAGCACAGGGATGGTGGGAACCCTCATAATGGGCACAGCAGGTGTACAGACTCTGGAACTCAGTACAGGGATGGTGGGAATCCCTCATAATGGGCACAGCAGGTGTACAGACCCTGGAACTCAGTACAGGGATGGTGGGAACCCCTCATAATGGGCACAGCAGGTGTACAGACCCAGGAACGCAGCACAGGGATGATGGGAACCCTTCATAATGGGCACAGCAGGTGTACAGACCCAGCAACGCAGCACAGGGATTGTGGGAACCCCTCATAATGGGCACAGCAAGTGTACAGACCCGGGAACTCAGCACAGGGATGGTGGGAACCCCTCATAATGGGCACAGCAGGTGTACAGACCCGGGAACTCAGCACAGGGATGGTGAAAACTCCTCATAATGGGCACAGCAGGTGTACAGACCTGGGAACTCAGCACAGGGATGGTGGGAACCCCTCATAATGGGCACAGCAGGTGTACAGACCCGGGAACTCAGCAGAGGGATGGTGGGAACCCCTCATAATGGGCACAGCAGATGTACAGACCCAATGCAGAAATCTAACCAATAGAGACAAACCAAACCAAAGACAACACCAATAAAGACAGAAGAGACTGTCAAGGGTTTAACTCTCAAGCATCTACCAAATGCTGACATACCATTGTCCATCCTTGTACCTGTAATAATGTAAGTTGAAGGTCATATTCTATTTCCCGGACTAATACATATTCCCATTTACACCCTGTAGCAGATCACAGTGACCCCGCAGAGAAAGTGGCAGTACTCATCTCGCTGGGAGTCTTTGCATTCGTGGTGCTGGCCCTTTTCCTGATCGCTGGCGCCTTCATCTGGTAAGAGTCATCACTGCAGCTTTTATGTTCTACAGTACAAAGGAAACTACGGGCTTGATATCGAAGGCTCTTCTCTGCAGAGAATATTCAACTGTTCACATGTGTTCCTGACCCTGAGCCAATGAGTGTAGTGCACCCTTTCTTAACCTCTTTATCCAATGGGAAAATGCACCCTAGAATCCCCTCTTTGCAATGCCACCCAACAAAACAGATCATTAGCGCCATGCTGCTCTGCCAAGTGGTGTTGCCGCCAGAACTATGAAGGAACCATCAGATGGGAGGTCAACCAACCACAGCTCAAGGAACCCCTAGCCACCGCTGGAGGAATGTATAAATAAAATAACTGCGCTATACAACCAATAACAAAGCTGCAGCTAAAAAGTGGGAAACACCTATAAATAAGCAAATAAAAATAAAGCTGCGCTAAATTAAAACCGTGTATATGAATGAAAAACACTGAAAAAATATATTAATAGTGATAATAAATATTAAGTACAAATAATATTGTGATACAAATGATCCCAAATCAAGTGAAGATTGGAAAAATACTCAATAGAAAAATATGTTCAAAAGATACAACACAATATAAAAGTCCCAAATCTCTGAGTGTAAGATAGTGAAATGAATAACGAGTGTCCTCCACCGATAAGATGTAGAATATTCTTCCACGGTGCTCAGTACACAAAGACACACTCATGCACTTACCAGAGATCATGAGACAAAGAGCCTGATAACATCAATCCTAGTCAAGGCTATCGGATAGGTGGACCTGGAACAATTGATGGAAAGGTCTGTATATAAGTATATCGCCCTCAAGCGTTGTATGCCCAGAATTATGTCCTTAAGGATTACTATGTGGAACACAAAACAGCCTCCATAGCCTGATATTGTAAAAACCACCGTTTATTGTAAAAAGTATATAAGTAAACTCACATTTGAGAGGATAAAAAGTGCTATCACAAACAGACGGCAAAAGAAAACACCGTCACCCGTCCTTCCGGGTTGTTGCGTGGTGACGTCAGCACGCCGGTCCTGGCGCGTTTCGTCAAATATGACGTCTTCCTGGGGGTAACCTCTGGAGGAACCCTGGTTGAGCATGGTTGGTTTGATATATGCATATGGGATGAATGAAATATTATGGAACCTTCCATCTTTAAACCAAAGAACAAAAATGTAATATATTGCCATCAGGACTGAGGAATCTTAAGAGAGGACTACTCAGGCAGGGTGCTGTGGTGTTTTTAGGAAGCTATGTACACAACCTGTCACCCCCCTCCCATCAGCCATGATCTGCCTGCATTGCAAAGAGACGCATCGAGACCTAGTGATGTCATACTAAGGAAATGGAAAAGTTGTATTTAAACATTTAATTGGTTTGTTAATGAGGGCGGAGGGAGGAACCAGAGAAGTCAAAATGTATGCAGATTAACCCTCAGCTTTAGATGTGTTGTACAATCTTGGTTTTTATAATTAGCTGTACAGGTAAAATAAATGGCAAAGTAAATGACTTTATATGTGGCTGTCCCCATGTCATGTGTGGGACACGTATGACTGTAGCACACGCAGGGATGTCACCTTTCTATCTATTGCAGGATGAGAGTGGACCGGACAGTGAAATACGGTGGGATGAAAGCAGACTTCCTGACAGCCATTCATATGAAAGCCCTCCCAAGTAAGTATCACTGGAGGATATAGACATGTATGTATTACCCGGATGTTCCTGATCTTTGTAACATGTAACAAGGATGAAGCCAGTAGTGAAAGGTTAAATTACCCTTTCCATTTTGTAGCATATAGTAGAAGAAGATTACTAGTTGCAATGGTTATATGACAGAATAATCTGCATTCCTTTCTATGTCAGAATGACTTAGGAAAGTCTGCCCCCTGATGGCCGAAATGTGCAATTTACCCAACTGCAACAACTCATAAAAGCAAGGAATATTTAGTAGACCCCTCCTAAAAGAAATGGTGCACTCACAGCTCACTTTGTATCTCTCTATCTCCTGTCTGATCAATGTTTATAAACAATGTTACTTTGTATCTCTCTATCTCCTGTCTGATCAATGTTTATAAACAATGTTACTTTGTATCTCTCTATCTCCCGTCTGATCAATGTTTATAAACAATGTTACTTTGTACAGCATTTCACAAAAGTGAGTACACCCCTCACATTTTTGTAAATATTTTATTCTACCTTTTCATGTGACAACACTGAAGAAATGACACTTTGCTACAATGTAAAGTAGTGAGTGTACAGCTTGTATAACAGTGTAAATTTGCTGTCCCGTCAAAATAACTCAACACACAGCCATTAATGTCTAAACCGCTCAGATCCTCAGAAAGTTCTTTGCCATGAGTTGCCATGTTGAACTTCCAGTGACCAGTATGAGTGAGAGCGATAACACCAAATTTAACACACCTGCTCCCCATTCACACCTGAGACCTTGTAACACTAATGAGTCACATGACACCGGGGAGGGAAAATGGCTAATCGTGCCCAATTTGGACATTGTCACTTAGGGGTGTACTCACTTTTGTTGCCAGCGGTTTAGACATTAATGGCTGTGTGTTGAGTTATTTTGAGGGGACAGAAAATTTACACTGTTATACAAGCTGTACACTCACTACTTTACATTGTAATTGAAGAAATGTGAGATGTCACTTTTGTGAGATACTGTATATAAAAATATAAATCTATCTATCTATCTATCTATCTATCTATCTATCTATCTATCTATCTATCTATCTATCTATCTATCTATCTATCTATCTATAGATAGATAGATAGATAGATAGATAGATAGATAGATAGATAGATAGATAGATAGATAGATAGATAGATAGATAGATAGATCTCTATCTATATATCTATATATATATATATCTATATATATATATATATATATATATATATAGATATATATATAAGATACAGATATTGATATATATATATGTGTGTGTGTATGTATATATATATTACACACAGTACTGTATATACAGGTGCATCTCATAAAATTA
Source organism: Pelophylax lessonae (assembly GCF_965119305.1). Taxonomy (NCBI): domain Eukaryota; kingdom Metazoa; phylum Chordata; class Amphibia; order Anura; family Ranidae; genus Pelophylax; species Pelophylax lessonae. Next base: position 865,732,676 of record NC_138768.1, on the reverse strand, counting down.
GAATGTCATCAAAAAGTTTATTTATTGCAATAATTCAATTCAAAAAGTGAGACTCGTATATTTTATATAGATGGATTACACACAGAGTGATCTATTTCAAGCATTTCTTTCTTTTAATTTTGATGATTATGGCTTACAGCGAGTGACACCCCAAAATTCAGTGTCTCAGAAAATTAGAATATTACATAAGACCAATAAAAAAAAAAAAAGTATGTAAAAAAATATGTAGCGCCTAAATATGATTTAGTGACACTAAACAATGAGTGAACAAAAACAATTCCAAAATAGTGAAAATGAAGACCTCCCAACTGTAGATGAAAAGAACTCATGCACAAAATCCCATAAAAGGATGATAACTGGTAGTGTATTATCTTTATTGCGGATGCATGTACACATAAAACCAAAGAAAAAAAATCATAAAATCCTTACATTGAAAGCTGCCAACCCAGAATCGGACAACGGCATGACGCCAGCACTCATATCTCCTACCCAACGCGTTTCATCCAATAGGGCTTTATCAAGGGGTAAATGCATCTACAATAAAGATACTACACTTATGAGGGTTATCTCTGCTCCTGGGGAGCTTTATTTATCATAGCCTTATCCAGACGAGGAATGTCGCTGGACAGCTTCACCTTATGGGATGAGAGATATACACTCAATGCTGCTGTAGGGGCAGCCATCAGTTCTGGTGAGTGTTCACTTCTATGGGGTGTGCTGTTTGACCTTGGAGCACGTTGTTGGATCACCTTTCTTCACTTCAAGATGTACTAGGTCAGTGGTGGTGAACCTTGGCACCCCAGATGTTTTGGAACTACGTTTCCCATGATGCTCATGCACTCTGCCGTGTAGTGAAGCATCATGGGAAATGTAGTTCCAAAACATCTGGGGTGCCATGGCCCGCCATCACTATACTAGGTTTTACTCCTTCATATTGCTGCACCGGACTTTCCCTACCAGTTATTTTTTTTATGGGATTTTGTGCATGAGTTCTTTTCATTTACAGTTGGGATTACTTAATTTTTACTATTTTGGACCTGTTTTTGTTCACTCATTGTTTATTGTCACTTAAAGGAGTTGTAAAGGCAGAAGGTTTTTTAATCCTGATGCATTCTATGCATTAGGATAAAAAGCTGTCTGTGTACAGCAGCCCCCCTTGACCCCCCCTAATACTTACCTGAGGTCCTGCTCTGTCCAGCGATGTCCACGAGTGTCTCAGCCGCCTGAGATTCTCCCTCCTGATTGCCTGAGATACAGCAGCAGTGCAATTGGCTGCTGCTGCTGTCAATCAAAGTCAGCTAGCCAATTAGGGGAGAGAGGGGACAGAGCCAGGTTGGGGCTCTGTGTCTGAATGGACACACGGAGCTGTGCCTCAGCTCGGGTGCCCCCATAGCAAGCTGCTTGGTATGGGGGTACTGAACAGGAGGGAGGGGCCAGGATCACAGAGGAGGGACCCGAGAAGAGGAGGATCCGGGCTGCTTTGTACAAAACCAACTGCACAATGGAGGTAAGTATAACATGTTTGTTATTTTTATAGGAAAAAAACGAGACGTTGCAATCACTTTAACCACTTTACCACCGGAGGATTTTGCTGTCTTACGTCTGGGCCACTTTTTGCGATTCGGCACTGTGCGACTTTAACTGACAATTGCGCGGTTATGCAACGCTGTACCCAAACGAAATTTACGTCCTTTTTTTCCCACAAACAGAGCTTTCTTTTGGTGGTATTTGATCACCTGTGTGATTTTTATTTTTTGCGATATTAATAAAAAAATGCGAAAATTTTGAAAAAATAACAATATTTTTCTACTTTGACAGTTAAAAAATATCCAATATATTAAATTTTTGTCATATATTTAGGCCAAAATGTATTTAGCTACATGACTTTGACAAAAAAAATTCTCAATGAGCGTATTTTTAACCGCTTTATGACCGAAAGGTTTTACCCCATTCCTGACCAGGCCATATTTTGCGATTCGGCACTGCGTTACTTAACGGACAATTGCGCGGTCATGCAACGCTGTATCCAAACTAAATTTATGTCCTTTTTTCCCCACAAACAGAGCTTTCTTTTGGTGGTATTTGATCACCTGTGCGATTTTTACTTTTTGCGCTATAAACAAAAAAAGAGCGACAATTTTGAAAAAATAACAATATTTTTCACATTTTTTTAATATGAAATTCCCCCCCCAAAAAATGTAAAAATCAAAATGTTTTAACATTTTAGGCCAATTTGTTTTCTGCTACCTATGTTTGGTAAAAAAAATCACAATAAGCGTATTTTGATTGGTTTGCGCAAAAGTTATTGCGTTTATTAACTAAGGGAAAGATTTCTGTCATTTTTGGTGTTTTTTTTTTTTTAACGAGTAATGGCGGCGATCTGCGATTTTTTTTTTTTTTAGCGGGACTGCGACATTGCGGCGGACAGATCGGACCCTTGACTGACATTTTTGACACTTTTGGGGGTACCAGTGACATTACTGCAGTAATCAGTGCTATAAATATGCACTGTTACTGTAAAAATGACACTGGCAGGGAAGGGGTTTAACTTTATTGGAGAGGGAGGGGTTAATGTATGCCTGGTGCTTACTGACGTGTGTGGGGGGAGGGGACTGAGTGACACAGGGACAGATCGAGGGTTCAACTATGCTCAACCCTGCAATCTGACCCTGCCTGTCACTTAGGAGATCCGCCCGCTTTGTTTACACAAGCGGGCGGATTTCCACACTCGATCCCCGACGATCGGGGAAGAGCAGCGGTGATCACCGCCGCTCCTCCCCTGGCCCTGGCTCCCCGCGCGCCGCCGAGAGAGGGGAATGTCTGGTGATGTAGGTCTACGTCGCCAGACGATAACGAGCCACTTTGCCGCAGTACATTAAACGTGACTGGTCGGCAAGTCGTTAACCACTCTGCAACCGCTCACAGTAATACTACTGCGGCAGAGTGGCTCGTTCCCGTCCAGCCACGTAGTATTAACGTGACTGGACTCCTCCCCTTCTGGGCGGCGCTTGCGCGCCGCCGGAGGCTCGCTCCCGCTGTTTTCATTCACAGCGGGAGTCGGGCCAGGGGAGGAGCAGCGGCGATCGCCGCTGCTCTTACCCGATCGTCGGGGATCGAGTCTGGAGATCCGCCCGCTGTGTGTAAACACAGCGGGCGGATCTCCATAGTGACAGGGAGTGACAGATCGGACTGTTCAGCATAGCTGGACATCCGATCTGTCCCTGTCTCACAAAGTCACCTCCCCCCCCACACGTCAGTAAGCACCAGGCATACATTAACCCCTCCCTCTCCAATAAAATTAACCCCTTCCCTGCCAGTGTCATTTTTACAGTAACAGTGCATATATATAGCACTGATTACTGCAGTAATGTCACTGGTACCCCCAAAAGTGTCAAAAATGTCAGTCAGGGGTCCGGTCTGTCCGCCGCAATGTCGCAGTCCTGCAAAAAAAATCGCAGATCGCCGCCATTACGCGTTAAAAAAAAAACACCAAAAATGACAGAAATCTTTCCCTTTGTTAGTAAACGCAATAACTTTTGCGCAAACCAATCAAAATACGCTTATTGCGATTTTTTTTACCAAACATATGTAGCATAAAACAAATTGGCCAAAAACTTTTAAAAAAATTGGTTTTTACATCTTTTTTGGGGGGAATTTCATATAAAAAAATGTGAAAAATATTGTTATTTTTTCAAAATAAACGCTCTTTTTTTGTTTATAGCGCAAAAAGTAAAAATCGCACAGGTTATCAAATACCACCAAAAGAAAGCTCTGTTTGTGGGAAAAAAAGGACGTAAATTTCGTTTGGGTACGGCGTCGCACGACCGCGCAATTGTCAGTTGAAGTCGCACAGCGCCGAATCGCAAAAAGTGGCCTGGACGGAAGACAGCAAAATCCTCCGGTTGTAAAGTGGTTAAACATGTTTTGGCGCTAAACATTTTTTTAGATGAATTATTGCATCAATGCGGCGTGGCATGGAGGAGATCAGCCTGTGGCACTGCTGAGGTGTTACGGAAGCCCAGGTTGCTTTGATATCGGCCTTCAACTAATCTGCTATGTTGGGTCTGGTGTCTCTCATCTTCCTCTTGACAATACCCCACAGATTCTCTATGGGGTTTAGGTCAGGCGAGTTTGCTGGCCAATCAAGCACAGTGATCCCATGATCATGTGACCAGGTATTGGTAGGTTTGGCAGTGTGGGCGGTGCCAAGTCCTGATGGAAAATGAAATCAGCATCTCCATAAAACTGATCAGCTGAGGGAAGCATGAAGAGCTCTAGAATTTCCTGGTAGAGGGCTGACTTTGGACTTTTTGACTTTGGACTCCAGCAGATGACACGGCTCCCCAAATCATCACTGACTGTAGAATCACTTTAGAACAGTAGTGTCAAACACAATTTCATCAGCATTATGGTCGCCCCCAAAGGACCGGTTCTATCTATAGCCCACCACTATCAGAAGTCAAGAGCCCCCACCCTCCCTTACATCAGTGGTTCCCAACTCCGGTCCTCGGGACCCACCAACAGGCCAGGTTTGCAAGATAACTAAATTACATCACAGGTGATCTAATTTGCTGCTCAGTGATTGCAGTATTCTAGTCTGCATCCCCCAAGGTAATACTTAAAATCTGGCCTGTTAGTGGGTCCCGAGGACCGGAATTGAGAACCACTGCCTTACATCACAGTGCATCCCCTTTACCATGTGCTGCTGCTGTGAAAAAGCTGGAGGCAGAGCTGGGAAGCAGCAACTGCAGGGTCTGGAGGAGGGCTGGAGTCAGCTTCCAAAGTCTAGATTAAGTTAGGGGATGCGCTACCAGAACGCAGTAAATCTGGGCACAAAATAAATGGGGAAGTGCCACATCCTAGTTAATTAGAAAGAGATAATTGGGGAAATATGGGCTTTATAGGCACAAGTAGCTTAAAAAATACAATTTTTATTGTATTCCAGCTGTCCACCGGGGGGCAGACAAACATTGTCTATGAGACCTATAAGATGTGACGTATATATCTTGTCATTTACTCTGATACTTGATATATACTTTTGCTTTATACCACAATTGTGATTGTTAAATCCATGTCACATATGCCTACTGAGGCAATATATTTCTATTCTTGTTTCTATTTTTGTTTGGAAATCTCCTGTTTCAAATTGTCAAACAATGTATTTTTTAAGCTACTAGTGCCTATAAAGTCCATATTTCCCCAATTATCTCTTTCTAGCTTCCAGCGTCTGCTGAATGCTAAGACCAGTGGAGGCAGAGAGGAGGGGGTGCTGCAGGGGCACAGAGAGGTGCAGGATCTGTAGGAGGAGTTGTGTCCTCCTCTCTGCCAACTTCTGAGTTGGGGGGGTGGTCCTCTCTGCAGCTGCAGGGGAAAGCACAGGATCTGGCTGAGGAGTTCTGTCCTCTCTGCTGCCGTCTGCTGAGACAAGGTGGGGCAGAGATGCAGCTGCAGGAGAGGTGCAAGGACCACATGAAATGGCCTGGAGGGCTGGATTCGGCCTGCGGGCCTTGTGTTTGACACCTGTGCTTTAGAGTCTAATGCTAATTCTAGATTGTAAGCTCTAACGAGCAGGGCCCTCTAGTTCCTCCTGTTTTGAATTGTATTGTAACTGTATTATCTTCCTCACATTGTAAAGCGCTGTGCAAACTGTTGGCGCTATATAAATCCTGTATAATAATAATAATAATAATAATAATAATAATAAAACCTCTATTACTATTTTCTTTAACCCTCTTTTCTTTCCTCAGAAACACAGATTTTGTAGTTACGCAAAGAAAAAATGAAGTCCAGATCTGACAAGGAAACCGTTTTCCCCGGGAGGAGGAGAAATGCATCTGTTTTTGCATCTATCATGACTCTCTACCATGGACAATAGAGAGATGAGGGTAAACTTGGCTGTGTTGGAGGCACTGCCATTCCATTAGCTGTCCACCAGGGGGCAGACAAGCACCTTCCACCGGATCTGCAGGATGCTTTCTCTCCTGAAGGACCTAACTGACAAGTCACTCACCATTTACGGCAGCTCACTAAGATAACATTTAAAAAATGAATAAAAAAAAAACAATAAACACTCTATAACAACGTCAGAAAACCATAATGCAAAAGACCTGGTAGACTAAACACTAGTCGTGACTGATAGCAAACCTCAGGAGCCAGGCGGATAATGTGACTTTTTGGAAACTTTTATTGTCAATGGAAGCCTCGTGTTCCAGAACTCTTAAGAAAGCGTCTCTGGCTTCTGAATTCTGCATATATTTTTTTCCATGCATTAACTAACCGGACTGTCGGGTCCCGTGCTGGCTGTTGACTGTAGTTCAACTAACCGATCAATGCTGCTACCACATAGACTTTTTTTTTCATGGTGTTCTGCAGTCATGCAGCTGTTGTGCTTATATTACAGAGATAATACATGTGGCTGGAGGATGGAAGAACTTATGGAGCCCAACCATTGGTCAAATGTAGTTCTTAATCGACTTGGATGCCATATTTGTAGAGTTGAGCACAACCCGTTATAAACCTAATGATTTATAGAGCTAATTTAGATGTGAAGTCTAACCAGAGTTGGCTTCACCAGCGAGTGGGGGGGCAATGTTTCTCCTGCTTAATGGAATTTTGTCGTATTTCCAATCCATTGTAATAACAAAGCCACCCGGGACAAGGTCTTTTCGCACCCAAGGTGAAAGGCCAAAGTACACTGCTTCCCTCCATGAGCTGTGAACTACATAAGTTGCAGGTCATGCCCTTTTCGAACCCTGCTAAAGCATCCAAGGTGGCCACTTCTTCTGCTCACCCATTGAGTCTGGCCCTGGCCATCCTTACCGACCCAGTATGAAATCTGGTTCTGGTCTGTTCATAAAATGCATCCAGAACCTGTGCATGGAACGAAGTTCTTTCAATAATCTGGACGTCAAAGTGTCCACCTTGGAGGAAAGGTGTAAATGGACATAGAGGGCAGTGTAAGCTGCCCATCATCACTTTGGTCCATGGCCGAGGGACGCACGCTTAAGAACCTTCACATAGTACCAGCTGATATTATTTTGAGCCACCAAAAGCCATGATCCCCAATGAAAAGTGTACATAGTATGAGATATTTCTGGACTTCTGAAGCCTGATGGCACTATTGGCTCCTATAGGTCGAGGGGTTTACACCAGAACTAATTATGGCATTAAAGGGGATGTCTATGTTCAATGAGGATTTTGGGGCTCCCTGAAAACTCTGGTTTTGGTATAATGAGAAGTTGGTTTACGAGGGGCATTTTGGAGAAGGTTATGGCACTTTTCCACTGCAAGTACCGGCTCGGCTCTACTCGGCCCTGCTTGGCCCGGTTTGCTTTTCCACTGCTGGTACCGCATGGTACGGTGTTGGAACGGTTCGGTACGGTTTGGTACGGTTTGCTTTTCCACTAAAGTAGTACTAAAGTTAAGTGGGTGGGATAACAACGATTCTCTGACCAATCAGTGGCTAGTAGTGACTGCATGCAAAAGATTGTGGGATATGGTACCGGTATGGTACCTTTTGGAATCACAATCGAGGTGGTACTGTTTTTGAGAGCCGTACCGTTCGGTTCCATGCAGTGGAAAAGCGCCGCCGCACCGTACCGAACCGTTCCTACACCGTACCATGCGGTACCAGAAGTGGAAAAGCGCCGCCGTACTGTACCATACCGAACCGTTCCCACACCGTACCATATGGTACCAGCACAAAAAAGCACAAAAGTGAGCCGAACCGTTCGGTTCCATGCAGTGGAAAAGCGCCGCCGCACCGTACCGAACCGTTCCCACACCGTACCATGCGGTACCAGCAGTGGAAAAGCACAAAAGTGAGCCGAACCGTTCGGTTCCATGCAGTAGAAAAGCGCCAATAGAGAACCTTGTGATGTCACATTTCAGGGTCAGCTATTCACTGCCATATCCAACCTACGAGAAGACGTAGGGAAAACCAAGGTGACCCTCATCTGAGTTGGGTCACAGGAACAATGTCTCTCTCTTAGTTCCAATGGCTTATTAAACCAATGGAAAAAAGGAGGGAAGATTGAAATATTAATAAAAATAAGAGGGTCTTTCAGGTTTTCTTCAGAAGAACTTGGAAACTGTAATTCTCTGTGTAGTATCATGGTCTTTGCCTCCTGAAAACTCAGGAGATAACAGTTATACCCCCGTTATTCTTTCTCAGAGGACTGAAATCCAACTGTAAAAAAACAAGAGCTTGCCTTAGAAATATTTTCAGGTCAGGCTGTTATATCAGATTTTACCAGTAGATGTCCCTGTGGGTGAAATTTTGGTCATGGCAGATTTCTGTCCCGAAAATAGCTGCAGTTGGATTCCCTCCGTTCCTCCTGGAAATCCATTTTAGTTTTTGATAACCCCATAATCTCTACACAAGGAGGGACACTTATAAAACTGATTGCAAGTAGACTTAGTACCAGGGGTGGACTGACAACTCATGGGGCCCCCGGGCAATCAGAGATCATGGGGCCCCCTGTGTCCACACTCAAGCCACACAAAGCCCCACCTACAAATTGCAGCTCAGCCACATAGAGTGGGCATTTAAATATCTACCACAGCATAGCCTGCATGGAAGTTCCTGGCTTCTTTCTGTAGTGTATAGCCTCTCATGGGGCCCCCTACTGACCCTGGGCCCTCGAGCAGTGCCCTAATCCCCGAATGGTCAGTCCGCCCCTGCTTAGTACTTATTAAATCATGCAACATTTAGAATCAGAGAAGTAACCACGTGTTCAACCCACAAGGGTCCCCGATTTTCACTGTTTGCACTTTTCTTGCCTTTTATGGGCTCTAGCAGTTTTGGGCCTTCAGTATGGAGACAAACTGTACTAGTCAGCTGGTTAAGCTATAGGCTAATAAGGGAACTCAGTTAACAAGCTGTATATCAATTACCTGGGCATTAATCTAGGATTGTGTTCTATATAGAGCAACGCCTTTAACCAATGTGAAAGCAGCAATTTAAAGTGACCCTGCACCCAGTAGATTTAGTCTTACTTCATCTGTTTACTCTCTATCTGCCCACATACCTGTAGACGTGTGTTGATTTGGAAAGTTGTCTCCATCCATTGTTCACCAAATGCTGCCCATTTGCTGTTGTGTGCCACCATCTTGTTTCTGATTTCAGGGGCCCCAGTGGGAACGTTCTAATGATGCAGAGAACTAGGGAGAATATACGATCCGACACTCCTGGAATTGTCAATTTTCTGCAGCAGTGAAATGGTGGCTGAAACTGGGCAAAGAGGAACTCTTTGGAGAACATAAGGTGGGGGCTTGGTGCCGAGGCATAACTAGAACCTTCAGGGCCCCTGTGAAAGAAACCATGAAGGGCCCCCCTGACCCGATCCTGGGCCCTTTCCATCAGTCCTTTGCCACTGGTCCTGGGGCTTTTGCGACTGGTCCCAGGACCCCTTTCCATTGGTCCCAGGGCCCTTCCCACTGATCCCAGGGAAATGGTGGCTGAAACTGGGCAAAGAGGAACTTTTTGGAGAAGATAAGGTTGGGGACTTGGTTCAGAGGCATAGCTTGCCACCGGTCCCAGGGCCCCTTTCCATGGGTCCCAGGGCCCTTCCCACTGATCCCAGGGAAATGGTGGCTGAAACTGGGCAAAGAGGAACTTTTTGGAGAAGATAAGGTTGGGGACTTGGTTCAGAGGCATAACTAGAACCTTCAGGGCACCTGTGAAAGAAACCATGAAGGGCCCCCCTGACCCCATCCTGGGGCCCTTTCCATCAGTCCCTTGTCACTGGTCATGGGGCCTTTGCGACTGGTCCCAGGACCCCTTTCCATCGGTCCCAGGGCCCTTCCCACTGATCCCAGGTAAATGGTGGCTGAAACTGGGCAAAGAGGAACTTTTTGGAGAAGATAAGATTGGAGAAGATAAGGTTGGGGGCTTGGTTCAGAGGCATAGCTTGCCACTGGTCCCAGGGCCCCTTTCCACCTGTCCCAGGGCCCTTCCTACTGATCCCAGGGAAATGGTGGCTGAAACTGAGCCTTTGCCACTGGTCCCAGGACCCCTTTCCATCGGTCCCAGGGGTCCTTTACTCCTATCGCAGCTCAAAATGTCAAAGGTCCCACTTTGACAGGGCTCTGCCATTCCGCCACTGGCTCAGTGAGTTCATTTTTGGCCCTTCTCACTGCTGTAGTGAGCTTAAGTCATCAGGACAGGGTCTCTTTGTCAAGAACTGTGCAGGCGGGAGGGATCAGAAGTCACACTTTGAGAATAATTGGCTGGATCCTCAGTTTTTGGAAGTGTTTTGTGGTTGCCCATCCCTATTCCCCAATGGCCCATATATACCTCCTATTAAAGGTGTCTTGACACATACAGAGAGAGAAAGGTGCATGATATTCAACCATTTTTGTTTCTGCACAAGGACCTCCTGGGATTTAGGGGTCCATTTATACCCTACCTGAGTAAAATGGGTGCTGGGACCCTTCTTGTTGGCATGTAGACTTGGACACAGGTCACTTCTATCTACCTGCCAATCCATACACCGTGATTAAGTGGTTTTACTTTTCCAGCAGTTGCACAGCAGAGCCCAAATATTGGTCTTACACAGGGGCCCATTGTAGATACGGTCAACCACTGACTGCCAATAATTCTTTGCTTTCAGCCTGATCATCCGATCTTGATTGTGTGTGTGCCGAAACTTACTGACCTTCTCCGGTGATGGACGAAAATCAGCTGCATTCAGTTGATGTTATGTCTGCTGATTAGTATTCAGATTCATGATTGCAAATATATGAAGCGTCTTTTAACTTCAGACTCCATAATTTGTATATAGGAGTATACAGTATAGTTTGTTACGCTTTTTTTTTTATTCTTTCCGGTCACTCAAAAGTGATAAATTATGGTGGATCCTGGTGTGCTTTTTTCTGCGCTGCTGTTAGAAATCATGGGGCCCCATAAATCCCCCCCCCACCCCTCCAGGGTGACGCCATTTACTATGCTTCAGTAATGAATGGACACAGGAGTTTTTGGTACCAATCTCTCACTGTGTTCATTCAGGAAAGGAACGGGCCAGTAAATTACATATTTGCCGGCCTCTTCCACAGCTATCTATCTTGAAACATCCACCTGTGTGCCCGCAGCAGCTGCCAGCGGGAGAGAGGGGAAACCGGTGGTGCTGTGGGGGAAAGGGGGATACAGGGAGGGGGGGGCCCAGACAGCAGATTGAAGGGGTGCATGTGCTAGGACCACAGTGCAGCCAGAGGGAGAAAGAGGAGAAGCTGGCAGTGATGCAGGGGGAGGCAGAAGAGGACCGGTATCTGCAATAAGACAGTACAGCCGGCCCTCCTACTCAGCATGTGCCTGGACCCCCTTTTTAACTGATGGGGTCTGGGCTCAGTACAGGAGGGCTGGCTGTATTGCCTTACCAGTGGCTCTGGCTGTGTTACCCATTAGACTCCTATATATATGAAGAGAAGCTGGCAGTGATGCAGGGGGAGGCAGAAGAACATCTGTGTCTGCAATAAAACAGTACAGCCGGCCCTCCTGCTCAGCAGGTGCCTGGACCCCCTTTTTAACTGATGGGGCCCGGGCCGAGTACAGGAGGGCTGGCTCTACTGCCTTACCAGTGGCCACGGCTGTGTTACCCATTAGACTCCTATATATATGAGGAGAAGCTGGCAGTGATGCAGGGGGAGGCAGAAGAGGATCGGTGTCTGCAATAAAACAGAACAGCTGGCGCTCCTACCCCGCATGTGCCTGGACCCCCTTTTTAACTGATGGGGCCCGGGCCCAGTACAGGAGGGCTGTACTGCCTTACCAGTGGCCCTGGCTGTGTTACCCATTGGCTTCCTATATATATGAGGAGAAGCTAGCAGTGATGCAGGGGGAGGCAGCAGAGGATCGGTGTCTGCAATAAGACAGTACAGCCGGCCCTCCTATTTAGCATGTGCCTGGACCCCCTTTTTAACTGATTGGGCCCGGGCCCAGTACAGGAGGGCTGGCTGTACTGCCTTATCAGTGGCCCTGGCTGTGTTACCCATTGGCTTTCTATATGTCTTGGATACTCCAACAGTGAGATCTCTCTGCCATCCTAACTAACTCTGCTGCTGTCCAGCTGGGAGTTTTGGGTGTTCCCACCTGACAGGGGTTCAAATTCTTTCCCGCTCCATTCAAAAGGAAATAAAAAACTATACATACACTTTAAAAAACAGTCACCTTTCTGGGAAGAAAAAAAAATGTGAGGCTCTAAGCTGATATAAATGATACATTCTGCTAAGAGTTCTGTATTTTCCTACAGTTGAATCAGCCAATCATTTTGAGTCTATCAATTTTACTTTCTTTTTTGTTTTGTTTGTTTTTTGATGTGATCAGCGAAATGTATATAATTGTATCCGTCTGTGTCAGTGTTTTATAAATCGTGTTACTTTGTTGTACATTGTCATTTTATACATCCGGGGGGGGGGGGGGGGGGCAATGGTGGCCAAAACTGCCTTTTAAATCTGTGTGCTGTGCTGTGTTGTGTTGCTTAGTAGTGCTGCACAGTGGCTGTGTCTTACTGCTCCTCCTTCTAAATGCCACCAATCCATCGCCTGGTGTGAAAATTCAAAGCTTAGAAATAGATTAAAAAGGATATTGGACACAAATGTAATAGGTCAACAAGAGCGCCATATGAAAATCCTTAAGAGTGCAACGTTTTTACTGTTCAACTGGTTACATCAAGCTGGCCAACGCATTTCGGAGGGTCACACAATCCCCCTTTATCAGGGCTGGAGGAAACATTTGAAATGACACAAAAAAATGGCGATAAAGCCGCACTACATTTTTTTTTTTTTAATATTGTTTATCACTATTTTTATGTTTGTATTTTATCCACTTTCGGACCGCCCCCTGTAGCTTTACTGCTACAATGTGGCCCTGCTGCGCTGGATCACATATATATATATATATATTCAGCATTTCCGGGTAGGGGGCACTGGTCACTCTGCATTGGATGGGGGCACTGGTCACTCTGCATTGGATGGGGGCACTGGTCACTCTGCTTTGGATGGGGTCACTGGTCACTCTGCATTGGATGGGGGCACTGGTCACTCTGCATTGATGAGGGCACTGGTCACTCTGCATTGATGGGGGCACTGTTCACTCTGCATTGTTGGGGGCATTGATCACTCTGCATTGGATGGGGGCACTGGTCACACTGCATTGATGGGGGCACTGGTCACTCTGCAATGGATGGGGGCACTGGTCACTCTGCATTGGATGGGGCACTGGTCACTCTGCATTGATGGGAGCACTGGTCACTCTGCATTGATGGGGGCACTGGTCACTCTGCATTGTTGGGGCACTGGTCACTCTGCATTGATGGGGGCACTGGTCACTCTGCATTGGATGGGGGCACTTGTCACTCTGCATTGGGTGGGGGCACTGGTCACTCTGCATTGGATGGGGGCACTGGTTACTCTGCATTGGATGGGGGCACTGGTCACTCTGCATTGATGGGGGCACTGGTCACTCTGCATTGGATGGGGGCACTGGTCACTCTGCATTGATGGGGGGCACTGGTCACTCTGCATTGATGGGGGCACTGGTCACTCTGCATTAATGGGGGCACTGGTCACTCTGCATTGATGGGGGCACTGGTCACTCTGCATTGATGGGGGTATTGGTCACTCTGCATTGGATGCGTGATTGAATGTGCAGGATATCAACCCATATCAGCCAATACCGATACGTTGTGACCAAAATATCGGTATCGGCCCTGGAAAAACCATATTAGACTATCCCTAATCTTAACCCCTTCCCTGCCTGTGTCATTAGTACAGTGACAGTACATATTATTAGCACTGGTCACTGTAATAGTGTCACTGGTGATGTCAGTCAGTTCCCACCAAGCATCAGTTAGTGTCAGATTGCCTGCCGCACTATCACAGTCCCACATATTGACCTAAATTGATAAAGACATTTTTTGGAAAAAAAAAAAACAAAACAATATGTTTTACTTTCTGCTATAAAACATATCCAATAAACATATTTAAAAAAATCATGTTTATTAGAAGAAAGTAAAAAAAATATATATATATTTTTTTTTTTAATTCTCGCTCTTTTTTTTGCTTATAGCGCAAAAAATAAAAACCGCAGAGGTGATCAAATACCACCAAAAGAAAGCTCTATTTGTGGGAAAAAAAAGAACATCAATTTCATTAGGGTCCGCAAAATTGTCAGTTAAAATACCGCAGTGCCGGATCGCAAAAAATTGCCTGGTCATTAAGGTGAAAAATCTTCCGGTCCAGACGTGGTCAAATGTATCCATATTGCTACACTTAGAGGCGCCTCTCTTTGCTTTGATATAAGAGTGCCTTGGATAACAGCCGGTTTCCTACTGCGCATCTGCTAACCATGCTTTGTGAATGGTCTGGATGACCTGTGATGTCCCATAAGGGGGGGGGGGACCTTTTCCGGGGGTTAAGGTGGTTTTACTTTTCCTCCAGCCCAGATGAAGGGTGATTGTGTGGCTCTCTGAAACGCGTTGCCCTGCTTGTTGTAACCAGTTGAACAATAAAGACTTTGGACTCCTAAGGATTTTTCCTTTGTGATAAAGCAGAATTACTGCTAGCAATACTAAAAAAATGCAATGCTCACAATTTTTGTATGTTTTTAAAACTTTTCTTTCAGCCCTGATAAAGTGTGTGTGTTTTGGGGGGGGGGGGGGGGAGGGGGAGTGTGCCCCTAAAATACATACCTATTTTTTAAAAAAAAAAAGTGTGTACAAGCAACAGGTCAACAGAGCACTGAGCAAGATATTTCCAGAAATCTCATCTAGTATTTGTCTAAATGATAAAAAAAAAATTAGCAAAGAACCTAAGACAAAGTTTTAGGCATCCCCAGCACTGAACTTTTTTTTTTTTACCCCCTTTGCCTTTTTTTTTTTTTTTTTTTCTGTTGCCCTTGCCATATGTCTGCAGAGGTGCTGGGGATGCAAGGTTTCTGTCCCAGATCATGTGATTATAGAAATTAGACACGCCCAGGTACTGGTACTGCGATGGCCTGCTTCGACATGTGCAGCATAAAAGCAGGCAAGAATCAGCAAGGAACTGTGCTAAAAAATGTATGGTGTATATAATGGACATGTAGAGGATTTCTTTTTTTTTTTTCCTTAAAGTGGACATATGGGCAGAATTAAAAATGACTTGTATAATGTGGTCCATCATAGAGACGCATTTATAAGAAAAAAAAATATTTTATAGCTATTAGTTTAGCAAAAATGCTGGTACATTTTTTCTGTACGAATGAAGCAAAATCAAATATTCTTCTATTTGCCTTGAATGTTATTCATTCAAAGTGGTTTGGGAATCTACCACAATGTGACCAGTGGATGGAGCTGATTACCAATGCTTCTTAGCTCCCTCCAGTGGCCATAATAGGTATTTTCCCAAACTATTCACAGACTTCATTACATATGTCATTTTTTATGCCCAGTGTTACACTTTAACAAGGGTGGGGTTCACTAAAATTATATATTGCATTGGAAAACTATGGAAAGGATCCTTATAAGCAGAGTCCACGCTACAAAGGTCGGGCGTGCAAATAGTGACTACCTAGAAACAACGCTTTTTACTCCACGCCTGCACATCACAGACTCCCCTTCCCCCGCCATGTAGTCTGTGACGGAGCCTGTATATAAGCAATAACTCTAGATATGGACAGCATCTGTCCACACAGCTAGTATAATCTGTATATCTCAGTTGGATGTATGTAAGTCACTTCCTGTGTGTGATTTGTGAAGACGGATGTAAGAATTCACTTAACGGAATGATATTTAGATTTATAAAGCTCATACTCTGCTCTATATTATAGGAATTGTATTATTATTATCCATGACAGAACACTATCACAGTGCAGAAATACATCCCCACTGTTTTCCTTGCTGATGGTTTTTAAAGGATTTCCACCTTCAGATGACTTGTCCTCAGTGGTAGGCAGGAGGGGCAACTGCCCTGGGTGCAGAGAAGCAAGGGGGGCTAAAAATAGATGCAGGGTGGTACACCCATTCTATGGCAGTTATTAACAGTGGAAGAGGGGGGCGCAATTCTGGATCCTTGCCTTGGGCGCAGGGCAACCCTGTCCCGGTACTGCTTGTCCTAGTAGTCATAGGAGCCTATTGGGAGCCAGTGGGATAACTGGTAGAAGATTTGCTCCATCTGCGATGGAAAATAATCCTTTAAATGCATAAAAGGAGCCACTGGAGTAACAGTAGTCATAGCAGCTTGTTGGGAACCAGTTGGGAAACAGTAGTCATAGCACCCTGTTGGGAGCCTGTGGGGTAGCAGGAGTCAGGTATTAACAGTGGAGGAGGGGGGCACAATTCTGAAATGCCAACCTGGGAACTGGGTGACCCTGTCCTGGTACTGCTTGTCCTGGTAGAAGATTTGTTCCATCCATGATGGAAAATGAATCCTTTAAATGCATAAAAGGAGCCAGCGGAGTACCAGTATTCTTAGCACCCTATTGGGAGCCAGTGGGGTAACAGTAGTCATAGCAGCCTATTGGGAGCCAGTGGGGAGCAGTAGTCATAGCAGCCTGTTGGGACCTAGTGGGGTAACGGTAGTCATAGCAGCCTATTGGGAGCCAGTGGGGAGCAGTAGTCTTGGCAGCCTGTTGAGAGCCATTGGGGTGACAGGAGTCATAGTAGCCTGTTCAGAGCCAGTGGGGTAGCAGGAGTCAATTCTGAAATGCTACCCTGGGAACTGGGTGACCCTGTCCTGGTACTGCTTGTCCTGGTAGAAGATTTGCTCCATCCATGATGGAAAATAATCCTTTAAATGCATAAAAGGAGCCAGTGGGGTAACAGTAGCCATAGCAGCCTACTGGGAGCCAGTGGGGTAACAGCAGTCAGGTATTAACAGTGGAAGAGGGGGGCACAGATCTGAAACCTTGCCCTGGGCACTGGGTGACCCTGTCCCGGTACTGCTTGTACTGGCAGAAAATTTGTTCCATCCATGATTGAAAATGAATCCTTTAAATGCATAAAATGAGCCAGTGGGGTAACAGTAGTCATAGCAGCCTGTTGGAAGCCAGTGGGGTAACGGGCCATAGCAGCCTTTTTGGAGTCAGTGGGGTAACAGTAGTGATAGCAGCCTGTTGGGAGCCAGTGGGGTAACAGGAGTCATAGCAGCCTGTTGGGAGCCAGTGGGGTAACAGTAGTCATAGCAGCGTGTTGGGAGCCAGTAGGGTAACAGGAGCTATAGCAGCCTGTTGGGAGCCAGTGGGGTAACAGGAGTCATAGCAGCCTGTTGGGAGCCAGTGGGGTAACAGGAGTCATAGCAGCCTTTTGGGAGCCAGTGGGGGTAACATGAGCCATAGCAGCCTGTTGGGAGTTGGTGGGGTAACATGAGCCATAGCAGCCTGTTGGGAGCCAGTGGGGTAACAGTAGTCATAGCAGCCTGTTGGGAGTTGGTGGGGTAACAGGAGCCATAGCAGCCTGTTGAGAGCCAGTGGGGTAACAGTAATTATATCAGTCTGTTGGGACCTAGTGGGATAACAGTAGTCATTGAAGCTTATTGGGAATCAGTGGGGTAACAGTAGTCATAGCAGCCTATTGGGAGCTAATGGGGTAACCATGGCAACCAATGCAGATGCTATGGTGCCAGGGGCAGGAGGGAGCCCCCATTAGGAGAGATGTTAAGGAAAGCTAAACTGTGAAATTCCCATATGATTGGTGCCAGTGGGATAGCGGTCCCCAGGGGACAATGGTCCCTCAAATAAAGTCCTTCAACCACTGGCATTGGTAAGATAGTGACCGCCAGAAAAGCATGCAATCTCAAATCATTGGTGTGGGCACTGGGGGATAATGCCCCCCCCCCCCAAATCATTGGTGTCAGTGCAATAGTGGGCTCCAAGGCAGAATTTCCATCCCCCAAAATCTTTTGTGTCAGTGGAGTAGTGGTCCCTAGGGGAGAATAGTCCCTCAAATAATTGGTGTAATGGTACTCCAATAAAAAAAAAAGTCCTTCAAACCAATAGCGCTAGTGAGATAGTGACACCAGAAGTGCAAAGAACCTCAAATCATTGAAATCATAGTGGGCCCTGGAGGACAATAGTCCCCAAATTCATTTGTGTTAGTGGAATATAGTGGTCCCCAGTGGAGAATGGTCCCTCAAAATGGTTTACTGGCCCCAGGTAAAAAACAAAAGTCCTTCAAACCATTGCCATTGTTGAGATAGTGATGCCTAGAAGAGCATTCAATGGGAGCTGAGGGATAGTGGTCCCCCAAAATCATTAGTGTCAGTTGAATAGTAGGCCACAAGGGAGAGTGCCACCTGTTGGTGTCAGTGGTGGTCTTTAACATACCTCAGGGTAGGAGTCAGCACCGCCGATCACTGCCGATCCTGCAGCAGTGCTGCAACTGCTCCAAATCCATTGGGTGCAGGTCAACTTGTCCACAGAACCATTTCAACCAGGGTACTGATATTTATAAGTAGTAGTAGTACCCTGGCTTTTATGGTGATGAGGCAGGTGGAGGCTCACTGGAGGATCCTCCAGTCATCCAGTTGGCCATTCTAAGCCGGTTGTGACAGCAGTAGCTCTCGGAACAGACAGGGAGGCACGGCCTTTATGAGGGAGGCCACAGCCCGGCAGTTGAGAACCGCTGTTCTAGGACAAAAGATATACATAGGTAGACTGTAGTGAAATGTATAGATAAAAGCACAAACGCTATAAAATAACAGAAATATATTTAGTAAAAGCTGCAGGAAGGAAAGACGCAAGTCATCAGAAGACCGGGGAGGACTGGGCCAGGGGGCAAATTGCCCCCTGGGCCGCTCTGATGCCCTGTAAAAAGGCTGCACTGCTTCTGCCACAGACATGCCTAAAGGATTCCTGGTGAAGAGAAGTAAAAAGTCCCCGCCACTGATCGCGGGTTGAAGACAAGGACAGAGCGCAGGCCTCCCCCCAGCATAGATGGTGTAAACTGTGTCTGAGCAGAGGCCGATTCCATGCCCTACTGGAGACTCTCCTCCCATGGCCAGCCCCGACCGAGCTTTCCCAGCTCCCCCAACTGCCCCCTGCTGGCCAGGTTGGGATCCCAGATTCAGCCGGTGAGTAGAGAGTACCTGGAGCAGGGCTTTAGCCTGGAATGGGGGTCCGGAGGAGGGGAAATGGGAGGGGGGGGGCTGATTCACTGCAACATGGGCCTCTGGTTTGTTCTTGCCCCCTTGGCCGAAAGTTGCCAGTCTGCCCCTGTCAGAAGGTGGACAATTCCTTTAAACTGCCACTTTATCAGCACGACCAACTACAAGTCCCAGTATGCCAAAGCAGTGGGCTAGTCCTGTTGGGACTTGTAGTTCTCCCTAGCTGTGAATTCATTTACAATTTCAGTTGATGTACAGTTTGCAGATTTTTAATTTGTTTCCTAATTTAACAACCTTTGCAGAAACCTGATACCTCACCTACAAGTTCATTTGTTGATAGTGTTTTATTTTATAAATATATTCTTTGTATGAGTCTATATGATCCATGATGTATAATGTATATAGGATCGAATGTATTCATCGCTGCTTGTTTGCCGGTTCCGTTAGCTCCAAAATTTCAATATAAAATTGTCAAATATACATAAAAGAGAAAATAATGTTTGCTGGTCATTCTTTATTATGTATTAAATTGCTGCTGGAGAGCAGTGCCAGGGCAAGGGGTGGGCGGCTGCCAGGGCACAGGGTGGGTAGGAGGGACGGTTGCCCTGGGCGGAATGGTTTATTGCAGGGATGGTGGGGTGCCTTGACCCTATCCCTAAGGGAAGGGGGGGGGGGGCACAGTTTGGCATTCTTGCCCTGGGTGCTGGATGACCTTGTCCTGGCCCTGGCAGCTGCCCTGGGCGTGGTGGTGGTGGGGGGCACCACATGGAGAGTTTCTTTCTACAAGCTGGCAAGAGTAGTGATGGCAGCTTCACTATTCCTATCAGCTCAGGGCTGCAGCATACAAGCCAGATAGGGAGAGGAGGAGAGAGCTGGAAGGAGGAGTGGGTTGTGCTCTCTCTCCCCTGCAGCTCCCTCTCCTGCCACTGCAGCTCTCCTGGATCGGGACTGTCAGATCGCCCCTGGGACAAGGTCATCCAGAGCCCAGGGCAGGCATGCCAAACTGCACTGCAGCTCTCCTGGATCGGTATTGTCCGATCGCCGCTGGGACAAGGTCATCCAGAGACCAGGGTGAGCATGCCAAACTGCACTGCAGCTCTCCTGGATCGGGACTGTCAGATCGCCCCTGGGACAAGGTCATCCAGAGCCCAGGGCAGGCATGCCAAACTGCACTGCAGCTCTCCTGGATCGGTATTGTCCGATCGCCGCTGGGACAAGGTCATCCAGAGACCAGGGTGAGCATGCCAAACTGCACTGCAGCTCTCCTGGATCGGGACTGTCAGATCGCCCCTGGGACAAGGTCATCCAGAGCCCAGGGCGAGCATGCCAAACTGCACTGCAGCTCTCCTGGATCGGGACTGTCAGATCGCCCCTGGGACAAGGTCATCTAGAGCCCGGGGCGAGCATGCCAAACTGCACCACAGCCCCCCGAGATATATGAGCATTATGTGTCAGCAAAAGTCCCCCCACAAAAACACTGAACACTAATCTGCATGCTTACCCCTAAGCATAAATTTCCCCTCCTCTCAGTACAAATCCGTCTTGCTGAAATCCCCCATCTTAGCAGAAATCTTTGCCCCCCCCATCCTTCCAAATCCCCCTAGTCCAAATGCCCCCCCCCCAAAAAAAATCACCCCTTAAATCCTCTATCCCTAAAATCCACCCTCCTACTACACTTCTCCCCATCACTTCAAATCCCCCCTCCCAGCACAAATTCCTCCCAAAATCCTCCCTCCTAGCAGGAATCTCTACTTCCCCCTTCCCAACACAAATCCCCCTAAATCACCACTCTTAGCACACACACCACCACCCCCCCCCCTCCAAATGTTCCCTCCTAGAACATTACTTACCCTGTGCTGCCCCCCCCCTCCCAACTGACCCCTTCCAACACAAATCCCCTCCACCCCAATCTCCTTGTGGTGCCCCGCCCTTACTTCACATGATACCACAGTGCCCAGCGCAGCCGCCCCCTCCTGCCCACCCCTTGTTCCGGGGCATGCTGTGCAGTGTTTGCTTATCTTCCCTCCCATCTCATTCCAACAAAGAACATGGGTAGGGGGCGGGAAAGCAAACACCGCACAGTGGCAATCTGACAACCAGTGGCATCTCTAGTGCAGGCGCCCTCTATAGCCCCACTATAGTGCTTGAACTTTTTTTTAGGGGGTAGGGGTTTTTTGGTGACACATAATGTCTATACTTTTTTACGGGGGGGTGGGGGGGGGGGTGGGCTGGCATTTGGCATCTTTGCCCTGTGTGCTAGATGACCTTGTCCCAGCACTGCTGGAGAAAAGGCAATTCTGGCAAATCAAATCAAATGGAAAAGAATGGAAGAAGAGTTAAAATCTGTCATTTATTTAATCGCTGCCATTTCCGCTAATGAGAAGATTTCCCACACTCCCTGCTTTGGTGTCACCCTTAAATGAAATTAGGGGAGATCTCTCCAATGGGGACAGAGACAGCAAGGAAATCCTCCCCAAAACACAATAAAAACTCCAGACCCAATGGAGAAATATTGTAAGTCACTTTATTGTTTCATCATATGATCACATTAAAACCTCCAATGCGTTTTAAGGCTCATAAAACTCCTCCTTCTTCATGCTTTGAATATTTTATGGGGCTAATGGACCCAAAGAGACAGAATTCCCAGGATATGGTGATATATGAAATATCTCCAAAGCTGGCCATACACCTTATATTCAAATCATCTGATTGAGAAGTTGATAAGAGGTTGGAAAGTATTCCTCATAGGCATCAGTTGGGATTTACATTTTCTCAAAAGGAGTAAGTAGTTGGAAGAATGCCCTATAATCCGGCAAGGGGTCAAAAAAATGGAGAACACCTCCAAAGGTCAATACCAACACCTCTGGACACGAGCCCCCAGGGTCAGATATTTGACAATGGGGAGGAAATAAATTGTGGCACCCTAAACTTCGAACAAATATTTGACAACTCCAAAACTAGAGGGCGTCTGAATAGTTTTAAGGAGTCTATGTAAAAAATGGTTTGCTGAATCATAGTGGCACACATCCACTCATCTACATCGAAACGTGCCATGCTCTAGAACAGGGTTTCTCAACCAGGGTTCCTCCTGAGGTTGTTAGGGGTTCCATGACCAATAGGCAATTTCTGCCTCTCAGATAAGTTCCCAATGACACCATTGTTCCTTTTAACAATCTGTAAGGGGGTAATTCTTCCCAATGATGACAAGAGTAAGGAGCATTCTTCCCACTGACTGTCACACTAATATATCATGAGTTGTAGATTTTTATTTTTTAGCAGGGGTTCCCCGAGACCAGAAGTTTATTTCAAGGGCTCCTCTGTGTTGAAAAGGTTGAGAAAGGCTGCTCTAGGTAATAGAACTATCTCATATGGTTGAAGCACCATCCAGTGGCCAAAATGCAGTATTTCTTTTTTTCTTTTTGCCTCAATCTGGGAACACAAAATATTGGCCACTAGGTGGCGCTTCGATCATGTACATGTTCTATAACATAGAAACATAACAGGATAATATAACAGCAAGCTTCATTGTAGCTGAGCTGATGTCTGTCACTTTGTATTTATAGACTTAAACATAGCTTAGCTCCTTAACCACTTGCCGACTGCTCACAGTATATTTACTGCGGCAGTCGGCCCCGGCCAGGCAGAGTGACGTAGATCTACGTCGCTCGCCTGTCACTCCTTCTAGAGCCAATAGCGGGCGAGCGCGCGCCCGCCGAGGCTCGTTCACGGAGGAGTGCGGGAGTGTGACTGGCGGACCCGATGTCCGCCGGTCACACTACGATCGCCGGTACAGCGGGAGAAAGGCGGACGGCTTATGTAAACAAGCCGCCTGTCAGTTCTCCCTGTGTAAAAATGAAGATCAGACGGTTCTACTATGTAGAACCGTTGATCTTTTTTTTTTTACACCAATAGGAATGTCCCACTACAGTTAGAAGCACGCCCCTAGGACACACTTAACCCCTCCCTGTCCAATAAAGTTAACCCCTTCCCTGCCAGTGTCATTTTTGCAGTAACAGTGAATATATATAGCACTGATTACTGCAGTAATGTCACTGGTACCCCCAAAAGTGTCAAAAATGTCAGTCAAGGGTCCGATCCGTCTGCTGCAATGTCGCAGTACCGCAAAAAAATCGCAGATCGCTGCCATTACTCGTTAAAAAAAAAACACCAAAAATGACAAAAATCTTTCCCTTTGTTAGTAAACGCGATAACTTTTGCACAAACCAATCAAAATACGCTTTTTGCGATTTTTTTTACCAAACATAGGTAGCGTAAAACAAATTGGCCGAAAATTTTAAAAAATTTTGATTTTTACATTTTTTTTGGGGGGAATTTCATATAAAAAAAAGTGAAAAATATTGTTATTTTTGCAAAAATTACGCTCTTTTTTTGTTTATAGCGTGTGATCAAAAAATCGCACAGGTGATCAAATACCACCAAAAGAAAGCTCTGTTTGTGGGAAAAAAAGGACGTGAAATTCGTTTAGGTACAGCATCGCACGACCACGCAATTGTCCGTTAAAGTCACGCAGTAAAAAAATCGCAAAAAACCCCCTGGTCTTTTAGCAGGAAAATCCTCCGACGGTAAAGTGGTTAATGCATATTAAGTAAATGTGTAAACACTCCACACAATGATGGAACCACATGGCATCCACCTCAACACTCCAAACAATGATGGAACCACATGGCATCCACCTCAATACTCCACACAATGATGGAACCACAGGGCATCCACCTCACTACTCCACACAATGATGGAACCACATGGCATCCACCTCAATACTCCACACAATGATGGAACCACATGGCATCCACCTCACTACTCCACACAATGATGGAACCACATGGCATCCACCTCAACACTCCAAACAATGATGGAACCACATGGCATCCACCTCAATACTCCACACAATGATGGAACCACATGGCATCCACCTCACTACTCCACACAATGATGGAACCACATGGCATCCACCGCACTACGCCACACTACAATGGAACCACATGGCATCCACCTCACTACTCCACACAATGATGGAACCACATGGCATCCACCTCACTACTCCACACAATGATGGAACCACATGGCATCCACCTCACTACTCCACACAATGATGGAACCACATGGCATCCACCTCACTACTCCACACAATGATGGAACCACATGGCATCCACCTCACTACGCCACACTACAATGGAACCACATGGCATCCACCTCAACACTCCACACAATGATGGAACCACATGGCATCCACCTCAACACTCCACACAATGATGGAACCACATGGCATCCACCTCACTACTCCACACTACAATGGGACCACATGGCATCCACCTCAACACTTCACACTACAATGGAACCACATGGCAACCACTTCTCCACTCCACACAACAATAGAACCACATGGCATCCACCTCAACACTCCACACAATGATGGAACCACATGAACATTACCCCTGCCACCATTCGCCTGGTGCAAAGAGCAAGCACACCCAACAGACTTCTTGG
Source organism: Pelophylax lessonae (assembly GCF_965119305.1). Lineage (NCBI taxonomy): Eukaryota > Metazoa > Chordata > Amphibia > Anura > Ranidae > Pelophylax > Pelophylax lessonae. The sequence goes on along the minus strand of NC_138768.1, from coordinate 865,708,094 downwards.
AATGCAAGAATAGACCCTGTGTTATATTGTCTATTCTCTCCATCAGAATCAAAACTATCCAGTCTGTCTCTCCTGTCCCTCAATAATACAACAGCATAGTGTCTACATCTTCTTCTACTCCACACAACAATTGAACCACATGGCAACTACTTCTCCACTCCACACAACAATGGAACCACATGGAAACTACTTCTCCACTCCACACAACAATGGAACCACATGGAAACTACTTTTCCACTCCACACAACAATGGAACCACATGGCATCCACCTCACTACTCCACACAATGATGGAACCACATGGCATCCAACTGACCACTCCACACAACAATGGAACCACATGGCAACAGTCTTTCCGCTCCACACAACAAGAGGACCACGTCAGCTGCTTCTTTACTTCACACAAGAATGGACCCACATGGCAACTGCCTCTCCACTCCACACAAGGACAGAACCGCATGCCAACTGCCTCTCCTCTTCTTTTAAGATAAATGTATTTTCTAAATGTTTATTCAGCAACTAATGGTGTCCCTGGGTAGAAGCTGGGATCCTGAAATGTTAATTATAGGACTGCAAGCTGCTGGGGCAAGAAGCAACATATTTCATTTTCAGAAAAAAAAATAAAAAAATAAAAAACATTACGGTTATTTAAAGTTTTAGAACTTTTTAACTCATACTATGTGTAATAACATTGTAACAATGAGCAGTCTAGGTGATCCTTTGTATCCTGTACATCGTTCTATAATACAGAATAGTATAATACACACAAAGCTCTGACATATATACGTCTACACTATTCAGCTTTTCTCCCCAATGTACGGTATATACAGTCCACATGGTGCAGCAGATGTCCTTCTTCTAGCCTCACATCATTAGTATTTGACTGGTCGGACCTTCTTTATCCAGGCAATCAGGGCTTTGTTGTTGGGGTCCATACACTTCTGCTGGCTGCCCACATATAACCTGGAAATAAAAAAGGATTCCATTGACTCTAGTGACAGTGCAGTGCAGGCTTAGGACCTGAAAAGTAAACAGTTGTGGACACTGAGTGTAAAACACACACCCAAAACTGATTCATCAACACGACATGTGTAATACACCCTTCCTTCTGCCCCATCCCCACCCCCACACTTACCAGCAATTCCAGACTGCCAAAATGACAGTCAGGAGCTGCAGATGTTGGTGCTGTAAAAAAATAAATGTGCGCTCCGAATTACATGCGATCTCTGTGATTGCACTAATATGAACCGTGGCAGAGGGATACAAAGTAACATTGATTATAAACATTGATCAGACAGGAGATAAAGAGATACAAAGTAACATTGTTTATAAACATTGATCAGACAGGAGATAGAGAGATACAAAGTAACATTGATTATAAACATTGATCAGACAGGAGATAAAGAGATACAAAGTAACATTGTTTATAAACATTGATCAGACGGGAGATAGAGAGATACAAAGTAACATTGTTTATAAACATTGATCAGACAGGAGATAGAGAGATACAAAGTAACATTGTTTATAAACATTGATCAGACAGGAGATAGAGAGATACAAAGTAACATTGTTTATAAACATTGATCAGACAGGAGAGATACAAAGTAACATTGTTTATAAACATTGATCAGACAGGAGATTCCTGCAACCTCTATCCACCTCTTCAGAGCCGAATGCAGCTTTGATCGGGTATTCGGCAGCTGTGCAGGTTGGTTGCTCGGGTCTCCTGGTGGGACAGGAGACCCTGGCGAGCCGCGTAAGGTGGCGGGGGGGGGGGGGGGGTTACCAGTGCTGTATTTTGGCCTAGGCCAACAAGGCCCAGGCCTAGGGCAGCACTTTTCAGGGGGGGGCAGCAAAAAAGCCGCCCCCTCCACCTGAGACTCTTTTGGCCACTGGTTGCTAGAGCCACCTCTCCCACCTCTCTCTCTCTCTCACCCCCCCTTCCTCTCTCTCTCTCACTCACTGCCCCCCCCTCTCTCTCTCTCACCCCTCCTTTCTCTCTCACCTCTCTCTCTCTCACCCCCCTCTCTCTCAGCCCCTCCTCTCTCATCCTCCCACTCTTTCACCCCCTCTCTTTCTTTCTCTCTCACCCCCCCCTCTCTCGTATCCCTCCCTCTCTCTCACCCCCCCCCTTTCTCTCTCATCCCCTCTCTTTCTTTCTCTCTCATCCCCCCTCTCTCTTATCCCTCCCTCTCTCTCACCCCCCCTTTTTCTCTCATCCCCTCTCATCCCCCCCTCTCTCTCACCCCCCTCTCTCTCTCTCAGGGGTTCATGCTGGGACTTGGAGTCTTTTAATTTTGGAGGGAGTCATATTAAAAAGGAAGGAGTGGGGCAAATTTACATAGGAGTCGGAAGGGGGTGCCCAATTTTAGTCTTGCCTAGGGCAGCACAAAACAAAAATACACCACTGGGGGGGACATCCCCTCCCACTCCTTGTAATGACAGCCGAGCGGCTTCTCAGCCGCGTCGGTTGTCATTACAAGACAGCCGACCATCGGCTATGGACACCGGTACCGGGGTGATGCCTCTAGCTGCAGTCATCACTCCGGTACATGCACTTTCCGAAATATCGGTCACTATTGGTGGCCGATTCCGATATATCGGGGAAAGTGCAGATCGGCCCTCGATATATATCTGCTTTGCCTATAATTGGTCAATCACTACTGACAACATAGCAGTACACTAGGACAGGAACAGATCATTGTCACCCAATAACAAGAAGTGCCTGAACAAACCCCTTCATGGCAGAATCACCTAAGCTTTTGTTTACAGCGAACACCTTATCCTTCCTCCAGCTCCTCCATAGGAACACCCACAGGAATTCTGGCAGGTTGTAAGTCTTTGGATTGACAGCTATGGAAAGTTACAATATGTGAAGGGGGATTTTATAGATTCTACTGAGAAAAAAAAACTGAGTACACCAGATAAGGAGGTTCTCTGCTCACTACAAACACTTACACAATGGCGCGCAGGTTGCAGATGCCATCCTTCTTCTGGAAGCGGACCTTGGTCACGCTCTTCAACAAGTTCTTTGGTATGTGTTTGGCCAACTGGGTGCAGCAGGACATGGTGCGTATTGGCATGCCTGTGTAACCAAAAAAATAATACAATATTGCATGGGTATAATTTTTTACATGGTAACCAAATATTACCGGTTAGAAAGGATAGGGCACAGAATGACATTTTTTTAGGCTGAAATGCAGACAGATATAAACCTTCGCCATTTATTCACTGTGATCTTACTCACCGTCACTCGGAGTGAAAGACAGATACTTAATGGACACTGAGAATATGGTTAGGTTTACTTCATATGGGGCAGTAATATTTATCTCAAGAAACCTATGAAGACTGTTTCACACAGCCAGACTTATAACAGATGCTAATATCCAGGGGCTGACTGGCAACTTTCAGCCCAAGGGGCAAGTACAAACTGGAGTCCTCCTGACCTCCATTCCAGGCTGAAGCCCTGCTCCAGGTACTCTGTACCCACCGGCCGAATCCAGGTTCCCGACCTGGTCAGCAGGGGGCAGTTGGGGGGAGCTGGGACAGCTCGGTCAGGGCTGCCTGGGGGAGGAGAGTCTCCAGTTGGGCATGGAACTGGCCCCTGTTCAGACACAGTTTACGCCATCCATGCTGGGGGGGGGAGGTCTGCACTCTGTCCTTGCCTTCATCCCGCACTCAGTTGGTCAGCAGTGGGGACTTTTTACTTCTCTTTACCAGGAATCCTTTAGGCATGTCTGTGGCAGAATCGGCGCAGCCTTTTTAAGGAGCATTAGAGTGGCCCGGGGGGCAATTATTCCCCTGCCCCCTGGCCCAGTCCTCCCCTGCTTATATAATCAGCTCAACTGCCTATCTTCCACACATTGTTGAATATGCTGATATATTCACCTGTTATCTACTGGGGGTTCTGTGTTTACACTTATGATAATGTGCATTGTACTTCAATGTCAGAAACAGACAATCTGTCACTGGTGGTCTCTCCCTATTGTCTGTGTATTGAGGTGTGATGTGTATTCTGTTAAGCTTGTCTGTCCCATTGTTAATTGGTAATGAACTCACATATTGTTTCTGTCTAGATGGCTAGATAATTAGTTCAGGTTAATTCCATTTCTGTATACAATTTTGTCTGCATATGATAATGTAATCAGGCAACCCCTGACCTGATGGGGTAATCTGATCACTAGGGGGCGGTCCATGCTGTATATAATCTGTGTGACTGTTCAATAAAGGAGAAGGTTTCAAAACTTGTACAAGCTAAGTTGTCGGCTAGCTTTGTATGGGGGCGGCTGGAATATTTGATATCTATGTTCAAGACTGAAGAAAGCCGTATACTGACAGAAGCACAAACACAGTGTGGGTCGCGGTTCCGTTACATTCATTAAAAAAAAAAATTACAATCATTATTATATATTGAGATCCTTTTCTCCCCTGTACAGAATGTCTCCGACTGGGAAAGGGATGGGCAGCAATGAACCAATCTGGCTCTCCTCCATGACAATGTGCTTTCCTTCTGCCAATGAAGACCCCGAAGTGTAAAGGGGGTGCCAGCAGTTGGGCCCTGAAGAGTGAAGTGTACAGTGTGCAGTGTTGAGAGTTGCAGCAGCAGGAGCTACCTCAGTCAGTGAAGGGCTGGAGGGAGCTGTTCACCGGACTTTTGAGCTGGCCACTGGATCAGTTACAAGTAGATACATATTCGCCAGCACACCAAGGATCTTGCAAAAGCAGTCCAAAATCTTTATTCCACAGAAGATCACATCAAAAAAATTAGTGCAACGTTTCGGAGCTGCGCAGGACCCCTTCGTCAGGCATGCCTGACGAAGGGGTCCTGCGCGGCTCCGAAAACGTTGGATTAATTTTTTTGATGTGATCTTCTCCAGAATAACGTTTTTGGACTGCTTTTGCAAGATCCTTGGTGTGCTGGCGAATATGTATCTACTTGTAACTAATCCAGTGGCCAGCTGGTGATCGCTTCAGCACCCAGTACACAAGTGCCTACAAACCAGGAAGGTGTGCAATAGGAATATGAACTTTATCAAAATTTCCAAACTTGTCCTTCGCTTTTGCGGCTCAAAAACATCACAACTGATTACCGATTAGTGCCCATTAACCACTTGCCGACCGCTGCACGACTATTTACTGTGGCAGTCAGCCCCGTACAGGCAAAGTGACGTAGGGCTACGTTGCTCACCTACGAGCCTCTAGGGGGCGAGCGCGAACCGCTGGAGGCGCGCTCCCGCCCCCGCTCATTTCCTGACATGTCCGCGCGTGTGACCGGCGGCTCCGATGTCTGCCGGTCACCCGCGATCTCCCGGTGCAGAGGGAGAAAGGCAGGCGGCTGATGTAAACAAAGCCGCCTGTCATTCTCCCTGGTGTAACTGCACAGATCATACGATCCTGCTAGGTAGGATCATATGTCTCTGTGGTTACATCACTAGCCACGCCCCTTTACAGTTAAAAGCACGCCCCTAGGGACACACTTAACCCCTTGATCACTAATAAAGGTGACCCCTTCCCTGCCAGTGTCATTTTTACAGTAACAGTGCATATGTATAGCACTGATTACTGTAGTAATGTCACTGGTACCCCCAAAAGTGTCAAAAATGTCAGTCAAGGGTCTGATCTGTCCGCCGCAATGTCTCAGTCCTGCAAAATAAATCGCAGATCACCGTCATTACTCGTTCAAAAAAAAAAAAACAATAAATATGACAAAAATCTTTCCCTTAGTTAGTAAACGCAATAACTTTTGCGCAAACCAATCAAAATACGCTTATTGTGATTTTTTTTACCAAACATAGGTAGCAGAAAACAAATTGGCCTAAAATGTTAAAAATTTTTGATTTTTACATTTTTTTTGAAAAATGTGAAAAATATTGTTATTTTTTCAAAATTGTCGCTCCTTTTTTTTGTTTATAGCACAAAAAGTAAAAATCGCACAGGTGATCAAATACCCCCAAAAGAAAGCTCCGTTTGTGGTGAAAAAAGGACGTCAATTTCATTTGGGTACGGCGTTGCACGACCGTGCAATTGTCTGTTAAAATCACACAGAGTGCTGAATCGCAAAATAGGGCCTGGTCTTTGAGCAGCCAAATCCTCCGGGGCTTAAGTGTTTAACTGGGCGTAAAACAAAAGAACTGTCCAAATGACCAAATTTTGACCGATTTTTTTCAATAGTGTATGGCCAGCTTTAGTTAGGAGAGGTGCTTAGGTAGTCTGCCTTACATCAGGTGGAATAATATAGATTGTGGCTTACAGATCTATAAGGCAGCTTTTATTTAACCTGCTTAGCGGTATCCCCGAGCGTGACTCGGGGTGAATGTGCAGAGCGTGCAGCGGTGTCTCTTACCTTCTCCTGGCGATCCAGCGATGATCTCCCATTGCTGTGATCGCCAGCCGAGATCCCCGCCGCTCATCCGTCGGTAGGAGGACTTCCTGGTTTCGTTCCCTGCAGCAGCAATGCTGCATGGGAGCGGAACTAGGGAGGGAAATTCAAACGATGCACAAAACACAAACACATAACACATTTATATTATATATATATATATATATATATATACACACACACACACACACATATTTGTATATATATATATATATATATATATATATAATATAACGCATGAATTATAATCTAATCAATAATATAATTTTATAATATATATATATATATATATATATATTATATAATAAAATTATATTATTGATTAGATTATAATTCATGTGTTTGTGTTTCAAATTTATCACATCTGGGATGTCTACTAGAGTCTTGTTTTGGTCAGGTTTAAGTCAGTAATTACTAAGAATTGTAGGCCTATAATACATAACGTCAAATTTCCATGCAAAAAATTGTACCGCTTTTGGTACAGAATTCCTGACAGAATCATACCGCCAGGGAGGTTAATTTTTTTTTGTGCAAGGTTGTGGAGACAAGCCATGTGGGAGATCCACCCAGCATTAAGATACGTGCAGGGGACATGTCTCTGTAGCCAAGCAGGCGACTTCTTTACATTTTTTTAGTTGTCCTCAGAACAGGAATAGAGGAAAATCCAGCTGTGTGCATAGGAACACATAACAGACAACAGTAAAACTATGGTTTCGTTTTTACCACCCAACAGCTGCCCGTGTGAAAGAGCCCTTCGGCAATATACTTCTTCCTTCCCAGGTGTGAGCAAGAGATGCTGAAAACTCCCTGATCTATGCAAAAAAACCCTAACTCGGTTATCTCAGGAAGGATTGCACAACACAAATGATGACGTCAATCTGATCATAAAAATTCCTCGGGGTTTCCCACAGAAACATTTTGTTGACTTGGTGTGATGAGCCTCATTAGCATTATACACATAAATACACTGCTCAAAAAAAAAAAAGAATTAAAGGAACACTTTTTAATCAGTGTATAGCATCAAGTCAATTAAACGCCTGGGATATTGATCTGGTCAGTTAAGTAGCAAAGGGGGTTGTTATCCCGTTTGCACTGCTTTGGTGTTAATGAAATTAAAAACAGGTGCGCTTGAGGGGTAACAATGAGACAATCTCCAAAACAGGAATGGTTTTACAGGTGGAGGCCACAGACATTTTTTTTCTCTACTCATCTTTTCTGAGTGTTTTTCACTAGTTGTGCATTTGGCTAGGGTCAGTGTCACTACTGGTAGCATGAGGCGATACCTGGACCCTATAGAGGTTGCACAGACAGTCCAACTCCTCCAGGATGGCACATCAATACGTGCCATTGCCAGAAGGTTTGCTGTGTCTCCCAGCACAGTCTCAAGAGCATGGAGGAGATTCCAGGAGACAGGCAGTTACTCTAGGAGAGCTGGGCAGGGGCAAAGAAGGTCCTTAAATCATCAGCAGGACCGCTATCTGATCCTTTGTGCAAGGAGGAACAGGATGAGCACTGCCAGAGCCCCACAAAATGACCTCCAGCAGGACACTGGTGTGAATGTCTCTGACCAAACAATCAGATACAGACTTCATGAGGGTGGCCTGAGGACCCGACGTCCTCTAGTGGAGCACTGTGCTCACTGCCTGGCACCAAGGAGCTCGATTAGCATTTGCCATTGAACACCAGAATTGGCAGGTCCACCACTGGCGCCCTGTGCTTTTCACAGATGAGAGCAGATTTACCCTGAGCACATGTGACAGAGGTGAAAGGGTCTGGAGAAGTCGTGGAGAACATTCTGCTGCCTGTAACATCGTTTAGCATGACCGGTTTGGTGGTGGGCCAGTGATGGTCTGGGGAGGCATATCCATGGAGGGATGCACAGACCTCTACAGGCTAGACCATAGGTCAGCAACCCGCGGCTCCGGAGCCGCATGCGGCTCTTTTAAACCTTTGCCGCGGCTCCGATTGGCGGCCTTCTGGGTGTCATCGGTGCGCAATGCGCCCCAACACTCCCCCACTGTGGCGCTGTCCTGGCTGTGATTGGTCCAGGCTGGACCAATCATAGAGGACATCCCGGGTGACGTCGCGTGGGGGGCGGTGCATGCATTAGTCACGCACCATCCCGACGTCACCTTCCCGCCCGCCGTCGGAGAGGAGGGCAGCGGCGCGAACGCTGGTCGAGGAAGAAGAAGAAGACGTCCGACCAAGACCCGACTCTCGTCAGCAGCACGCCAGGCATGGTGACGGCAGGTAAGTGAAGGGAGGCACGCACGCACACTGGTCTCTGCATTGAAAGGGGGCATGTACGCTGGTCACTGCTTTGAATGGGGCATGTACGCTGGTCACTACCATTATAAGGGGCATGTACACTGGTCACTGCATTAAAAGGGGCATGTACGCTGGTCACTGCATTAAAATGGGCATGTACGCTGGTCACTACATTGTAAGGGGCATGTACACTGGTCACTGCATTGAAAGGGGCATGTACGCTGGTCACTACATTGAAAGGGGCATGTACGCTGGTCACTGCATTGAAAGGGGGCATATATGCAGTGTTATATTTGTTTTAAATGTCGCAATGGTTTTGCGGCTCCCAGTTTATTTTTTTCCCTTCGGAAACGGGTCCAAGTGGCTCTTTTTGTCTTAAAGGTTGCAGACCCCTGGGCTAGACAATGGCACCCTGACTGCCATTACTTATCGGGATGAAATCCTTGGACCCATTGTCAGACCCTACGCTGCTGCCATGGGCCCTGGGTTCCTCCTGGTGCACGACAATGCCCGGCCTCATGTGGTGAGAGTATGCAGCCAGTTCCTGGAGGATGAAGGAATTGATACTTTTGAATGGCCCCCACGCTCGCCTGACCTGAATCCAATAGAACGTCTCTGGGACATTAAGTTTTGGTCCATCAGACAGTTGCCCACCCTTTGCAGCTATAACAGCTTCAACTCTTCTGGGAAGGCTGTCCACAAGGTTTAGGAGTGTCTATGGGAATGTTTGACCGTTCTTCCAGAAGCGCATTTGTGAGGTCAGGCACTGATGTTTGACGAGAAGGCCTGGCCCGCAGTTTCCTCTTTAATTCATCCCAAAGGATGACCACCCGGGGCACTTCAGGTTCAGGCGGGCCAAATATACACATTCTCAATGACATACATTTCATGCATGACACAAGGTCATTCTGAAGTCACACACACGCAGTCATAGTGTTCTATGTGTGGTTTGCATGAGCCGCCAAAATAGATTTTTTTTTTAAAACAATACAATATACCAGTCCTGAGCTTTACAGGTGATGGCCAGCAAAATATTACTTCCCAAGATACGTTTGATAAAAGAAAAAAAACATCATATTATTAATTTTATATTATTTTTATATTATTTTTTTATTATGTTTTATATATATATATATATATATATATATATATATATATATATATATATATATATATTTATTATATATATATATATATATATATATATATATACATACATATGTATATATATATATATAATTTTTTTATATTGTTTTATACAGTTTTAGTAAAGAGGGGGGCCCTTCTGTAGAGGGGGGCACGGGGCAATTTCCCCTTTTGCCCCTTTATAAATCTGGCCTGGGCTGCAGCACTAATCTGTGTATTCTGACAGCAGAGGAGCCCCCCCCCCCGCTGTCACAATGCAATAACACAGCAGGGAGGAGTCCCCTATCCGCCTCAATTGTGTGGATAGGGGAATCATTTAATTTATTTTTGTTTATCCCGCTGGCTTAGTGAAAAAAACAGAGCCACGTATGGCCAGCTTTAGACTCCATTTACACCAACCGGGTGCGACAGAGTGCGCACGCGTTTCAGCGCATTCATTTCAATGGGATGTCCTATGCATAAGAAACATACAATACAAGTTCCTGACCCTTTTGCTAAATCATGTTGCACTAAAAGATTAAGAATCAATGGCACTGCCTCACATCTGCTAAAGCAACGCATTTCTGTACATGTCAGGAAAGTGCATATTTTTTGCCATATGTAAGATACAATGGGGTTGATTTATTACTGGAGAGTGCAACATCTGGTTCAGCTGCTCATGGTAGCCAATCAGCTTCTAACTTCAGCTTGTTCAGTCAAGTTTTGACAAAAAAAAAACTGGAAGGTGATTTGTTTCTAGGCAGAGCTGAACCAGATTTTGCACTCTCTAGGTTTAGTAAATCAACCCCCAATGTATCATTATTCTCACTATTTTTTAAATAATATTTGTAAGCATTTCAATACTTTACTAGTTTTATGGAATTTAAATAAAACTAATGGATACATTGACCTTTCTGAAAATGTAAAGCCATCCATGCCATATTAATCACTTGCCGACTGTTCACAGTATATTTACTGCGGCAGTCAGCCCCTCACAGGCAGAGCGACGTAGGTCTACATCGCTGGCCTGTGAGGCTCTGGGGAGCGAGCGCGCGCCGCCGGAGGCGCGCTCCCGCTCGGTCACGGACCCCCCCCGCGCATGTGACCGGCGGACCCGATGTCCGTCGGTCACTCGGCGATCGTCGGGGGAGAGGGAGAAAGTAAACAAAGCCGCCTGTAAACAAAGCCGCCTGTCATTCTCCCCGGTGTAGAAACGATGATCACACGGTCCTACTATGTAGGACCGTTGATCATTGTTCCTACACCTCAAGCCACAGCCAATCACAGTTAGAATCACGCCCCTAGGGACACACACAGCCCCTCCCTCTCAAATAAAGTTAACCCCTTCACTGCCAGTGTATTTTTACAGTAACAGTGCATATGTATAGCACTGATTACTGTAGAAATGTCACTGGTAACCCCAAAAATGTAAAAAATGTCAGTCAAGGGTCCGATCTGTCCGCCGCAATGTTGCAGTACCGAAAAAAAAATCGCAGATCACCGCCATTACGCAACAAAAACAACAAAAAATGACAAAAATCTTTCCCTTTGTTAGTAAACGCGATAACTTTTGCGCAAACCAATCAAAATACGCTTTTTGCGATTTTTTTTACCAAACATATGTAGCATAAAACTAATTGGCCGAAAATGTTAAAAAATTTTGATTTTTACATTTTTTTGGGGGGGAATTTCATATAAAAAAATGTGAAAAATATTGTTATTTTTGCAAAATTGTCGCTCTTTTTTTGTTTATAGCGCATGGTCAAAAAATCGCACAGGTGATCAAATACCACCAAAAGAAAGCTCTGTTTGTGGGAAAAAAAGGACGTCAAATTCGTTTAGGTACAGCGTCGCACGACCGCGCAATGGTCCGTTAAAGTCACGCAGTGCCGAATCGCAAAATACCCCCTGGTCAGGAAGGGGGTAAAATCTTCCGGGGCTTAAGTGGTTAATCTAGTGGATTAAATTCTTTCCTGGACCTGATATGCAGATCAGGAGCCTTGATTGCATTAGCTCCTTGGCAGTTAGTGCCGGTTCACACTACCGCGGCACGACTTCGGGGGCGACCTGTGAAGTCCCGTGCACCGCGACTTCGGCGCGACTTGCACGGGCTTCATATAATGAATGTCAATGCAAGGCGCTCCGATGTCGCCCAGAAGTAGTGCAGGAACTATTTTCTAAGTCGGAGCGACTTGAGTCGCTCCTATTAGAACGGTTCCCGTAGCACTGCATGGACCGCGACTTGTCAGGCTGACCAGTCGCCTGACAAGTCGCGGTAGTGTGAATGGGCACTTAGCGACCTAAGCTGGCCAAAGATGGATTGAAATTCAGCCAGTTCAGCAGGATCCAACTATGGTCATTCCCACTCGACAGTAGTGGAACCCAACAATAGACAATAGCAATAAAGAAGAGGATTCCTTCACCCACCTTGCATGTGTGGATGGGGGAATCCATTCATCAGGCATCTATGGCCAGCCTTGCAAAACACTGAAGCTTGAGGCAGTTGGGTTTACAATGGATACAACAGCAGTCTAACAATCTACAATGTTCTTACCTTGACAATGCGCCATGATTATCACCATGCTAAGAGCTACGAGGGCGACAAGTTTCAGAGGAGACATCACTCTAGGTCTGAAGAGATACGATACAATGTTTCTCTACTCTTCTGGAAAATTCTGATATTGCATCTGTGGCTGGAGCAGACCCACCCTATAAGTGTTTTATCCCCAGGCCAAAAGGTGGGGAGTTGAAACTGAAAACTGACGGCCCCTTTTGTTAACCTTTTTTTTACAGATCTGGAAGTCTGTTCCAAGCATCATCTACTATTTCAGTAAAATTTGAGGGCAAAAGTGGGCATACCTTTTTTATTAACTTACATGAGTCGTAAGTGGTAACTCTTCTTCTTCTTCTTTTTCATTGGAGGTAAATAATGGATTCCAAGCATGTAGGCAGGTGCAGTCTACTTTCTTCACTTCATCCACACCGTCCTTGTAGCTGGAGAGAAAGTCAAGAGGAACAGGGTTCGTGTATGGTTTTCTGGGTCACTGGGGACCACTGGTTGAATGCTTCCACCCCATGTGACCAGTGCTGTATTTTGGCCTAGGCCAACAAGGCCCAGGCCTAGGGCGGCACTTTGCAGGGGGGTAGCAAAAAAGCCACCCCCCCCTCCACCTGCACTTCTATTGGCCACTGGTTGCTAGAGCCACCTCTCTCACCCCCCTCTCTCTCTCTTTCTCTCTCTCATCCACCCCTCCCTCTCTCTCCCCCTCTCTACCTCTCTCTTTCTCTCTCATTCCCCTCTCTCTCACCCCTCTCTCTCTCTCTTTCATCCCCCCTCTCTCTCTCTCTCCCCCTCCCTCTATCCCCCATCTCTCTCTCACCCCTCCTCTATCTCTCTCTCTCATCCCCCCCTCTCTCTCACCCCCATTCTCATCCCCCCTCTCTCCCTCCCCTCTCACCCCCCCTCTCTCTCTCATCCCCCCCTCTCTCTCTCCCCCTCTCTCTATCCCCCATCTCTCTCTCACACCTCCTCTATCCCTCTCTCTCACCCCCCCTCTCTCTCTCTCACCCCCTCTCTCATCCCCCATCTCTCCCTCCCCTCTCACCCCCCTCTCTCTTTCATCCCCCCCTCTCTCTCATCCCCCCCTCTCTCTTTCATCCCTCCCTCTCTCCCTCACCCACCCCCCTCTCTCTCTCCCACCCCCTCTCACCCCCCTCGTGAGATCTCAGGGGTTCATGCTGGGACTTGTAGTCCTTCAATTTTGGAGGGAGTCACATCCGTTAAAAAAGAAGTGGGGCAAATTTACATGGGGGGGGGGGCCCAATTTTAGTCTTGCCTAGGGCAGCACAAAACCAAAATACACCTCTGCACGTGACTCTTGCAGCCATCTTAGGCCCTAGCTCAAAGGCTTGGCGTGTTCTATGCGAGTAGGTAGTGTAGGGAAAGTCAAGAGGGACATAGCTCCTCTGTGATTTTCTTGGTTCACTAGAGTAGCAATCTGGTTGGATGCTGCCGCCCCATGTGACTCTTGCAGCCATCTTAGGCCCTAGCTCAAAGGCTTGGCGTGTTCTAGGCGAGTAGGTAGTGTAGGGAAAGTCAAGAGGAACATAGCTCCTTTGTGGTTTTCTGGGTCACTAAAGTAGAAATCTGGTTGGATGCTGCTGCCCCATGTGACTCTGGCTGCCATCTTGGATCAGGCACAGCCTATTTAAAATCCTGGCATTCAGTTTGGAAGAGTAGGGGTCAGTACCCCACCTGTTAGGGACAGTACTAGCAGTAGGGAAAGGTTCCTGATGAGGATGGAAAGCATAGGGTTGCAACTTCTCTGGACACCTTCCCGCTTGGGCATGAGATGGCCAGGCTTCATTCTGCCCTCTTAACAGTTGCTGGCAGGCCAGCTGAAACCTGCTCTCTTCACATTGCTGGAAACAATGAGTGAACCCTGTTGGGCGCCCTTCCCACTTTGTTTGTTGGAACTGTTGCTGCATTACTTCAATACAAGTTTTCTATTGCGCCTGACTGTGTGAATTATTGCTGTTACACCACCAGGCACCCCACCTACAAGCGAAAGCAATGTGCCGTCATTGGGTTGGATTGGATTCACCACGTCAATAAAGGTGTTTGCATTGGAGTTTGGCCATCCAGAACTTTTTAATTTCTCTGCCGTCATTGGGTTCTTGACAAAGGAGGGGTGCAGGTTGTCCGACATCCACAGAAGGCTACAGATTGTTTATGGAGATGATGTCAATGACAAAAGTCACCTATGACAAGACATTGCTCTTTTCAATGGTGTCATCTCTTAGCACGAGATGATGGCTTCAAGTTCTAACACTATTTCCATCTGAAAAAAGAAATAAGAGAGCCAATGCGCTACCTGAGGTGAGATGGAGTGAGTGGAGCCAATAGTATGTGCCAAATGAGTATTAATAAAACTGAAAAAACTGAAAAGGGATAGAATAAGGTAGAAAAAGCAGCCAATTCTATTCGGTGTCCCCACCATGTGATAGAATAAGAGAAACAATAAAAATAAATAATTCTTAAACATATGTAAAGAGTGTTCAAAACGAATAATCATATATGGAAAGCACCAATATAAGAAAAAGTGCTCAATAGGTGATGAAATAGTGCACAAACAATGTGCTGGAGAAAAGTGGTAGGACAGTGATAGTTCCAAAAATAACACCAGTGATAAATTGTGTTTCCGGACTAAGTTGCCAAAGGAAAAAAAAAATATATATATATATATATATATATATATATATATATATATATATATCACTCCAGTGGATAAAGATAGGTGTAAATATATGGCAATACGCCGAAAATAATGGTAAATACACAAAAATCCCTTGAAAAAGTCACGTGTGCAGTGACGCAATGCGTCGGGAGGAGCCGGGTGACGTCACTTCCAGTTTACGGCCGTAACCAGAAGTCGCATTGTATACCGCATCTGTGGACAGCATTTGAATCTCTGCTTTATTGTAAGTGTCTTTCTACATATTAAAGTTTGTTATTCTGACATACTGCACCGTGATGGCCTTTATTTAATCCCCCCATTTATGAGACACATCTGAGAAGCATTTGGCCACTACCAGCATAGCGTTTTGGAGTGATCCTCACGGAGGGGAGAGAGGTGCACTATTTACATCCCACCATCCATCCCATCCTACAAGCGGCCCTTGGAAGCGCTGGGGTTAGGTAAGCACTAAGCAGGAGGAATATGGTGAGGGAGTTCCCTAAATTTAGTACAGAGCAGGACCGAGACACAAGCAGGAAGGCATCAAATCACAAGCAGGATCAAGGTCAGGGATGAGCAGAAGTTGGCAACGTGCAGGCAATGTGGTACAGAATTGATAGGCAAATCTTAGACAAGAGCCCAGGCTGAGATCATTAACAATAGTAGGCAGCAAACAGACAGGTAAGGGTAATTCAGAATAGAAAAATACAATCTATTATGGCGCAAAAACAGCCGGTAACCTCAGAGGGAATAGATACTAGGTAAACAGTTCATCATTTCACTGGAAATCTGTTGTAAATAAAATAGTAGGCTTTTCCTTAGAGCAGCTCCTCGGCATATAGGAGGGATATCTAAGTGCAGCAAATCAATAATTTATTATAAAAAAAAAATACAAATTGGCCACTCGTGTTGTAGGATTAAAAAGAGCATATCATGTAAAACAAGGTCTTCATCTCTGGAGCGCAGAAAAGCAGTAAAGATCTGGAACAGAGAGGAGCAGAACCACCCGCAGCATAAAAACTTCAAAAATAACAGGATCTGACAGCATAGGAATTGTTGATGATTATTTTGGACGGCGAGGGGCATGGCTACATGTTTCGAGGTGGCAACACTTCTTTTTCAAGCCTGCCTCAGGCAGGCAGAAGAAGGCTTGAAAAAGAGGCGGTACTGCCTTTGAAATGTGTAGCCACACCCCCTAGGTGTCTGAGGTAATCGGCATTAGTTCCCACGCTGTCAGATTGGCTCCTGTTGCTTCTGAAGCTTTCTCCTGCTTGCGGTTCTTCTCTCCTGTGCTCTGGATCAATATGGCTTGGCCTGGGATTAAGAGATGATGACCTTGTTTTGCATGATATGCTCTTTTTAATCCTACAACATGTGAGTGGCCAATTTGCTTTCTTCATTAATAAAGTATCTACAGTATTTGCTGCACTTAGATGTCCCCCCTTGTGTCTTTTTAAAGGCAATCCAGAAGCAGGTCATACAAAAGCTGGGTCAATAACAGTGTCAAGCACATTTAGGACTAAAGATAACAAGAACCCAAGCTAAAAGACCATTCAGCAAAGATCTCATGCAGGTCCCAAGTTTAACTACTGAAACCCATGAGTTTTGGGGTTTCCCCTACAATCTCATGCAGGGCCCAAGTTTAACTAGGCATCTAGGCACCCGTATCTGTGGTGGATGTGCCTGTGCTTCCATGTGCACGCTGTTGTGCGCATGTCCCTGTGTGCATTCCTATTCAGATTGCACAATCTCTCTGACAGCTGACATGCTCATCCTGACAATCCTTAACCATGTGTGTTAGCTTTGTGAATTGAGCCTTATCTCTTCTCTTTTCCTATTTGCCATATTCTGAAATATTCAAACTTGCTGGAGAAGGTAGAAAGGATGACAGTGCTACAAAACTGCTATAAGTCTACTAGTTCTTGTGCATAACAAGAAGAAAAAGCCAACACATTTCACAGGCTGCAAACCCCTGCGCTTAACTGCTGAAGTATTTGAAGATAAAAGTGCAAAACAATGTGCAAATAAATAGGATAGGAACCATGCTGGTGTAGGTTGCCAATAATTTAATGGTGACATGTAACTGCATGATTACCTTTTTACTTGCAAACTGTTCTTCACTTTCATCTGCATTTAATGCAGTAATTAAACCCTGATGAAGGAGAGTTGTCAGGAATGTAGTATCAGTTATCAGACCAGGACTTGCTGTTTGGCTAATGCGCTTGCTAATGGGCATAAGCAAAGAAGACAGCATGCTCATTTGCCCAAGTGTATGAGCACGTGCATGCTCTAGTCTTGTGCTGTATGGTCTTCAGCCTTATCCCCGTTATCCAATCTCAATATGCATCCATGATCCTGTTACCGACCTAGCTTCTGTTCTGACCTTGCTCTTGGATTTTCCTTACATGCTAATTTCTTCTATCAGCCTCCGCTACTGACCCCAGCCTGGACAATTGACCATGCTCTCGGTATCTCACTGCCTGATAGTTGTTAACCTCTGCCTGGTTCTGACTGTGATTCTATGTACATCCCAGAGTGCGCCATCCACTGAACAGTGCCACCCCAGCACATCACCGGCTAGACCTCTGCTCGTCAGATCCCAGTACTTTTAAGTTCCTGTTCACAGTGGCTACACCCTGGCCTTTTTTTCACCCCTGTAGTCCCTGTCTCACTATCTAGGGTTGCTTGGACGGGAACTGTGCAAGAGGCCACCCTTGTCATTTCAGGCTCTGCATACAGGTACATGACAGGAGTTTTGAGCCCTCAAAATGTGTTGGGTTTCTCTGTTTTTATGCATAATAAAGATCTACTGGATCCATCTAAGTTTCTCATCTTTTCAAGTGTTATGGCAACACCCCCATACACATGACATAGGCTCACTCAAGGGACAGGGTCTAGCACCAACTGGTTTTCACAAGAGCTTCTGATAGTAGAGATGGGTCAGGAGCTTTAATGGTCCCTGGAAGTGTTTGCTGCAGGCTGGTACCTGGTTGGGGCCCTTGAAATTTCCTCACCAACAGAAAGGCTAAGGTATGATAACTGTACACTATCAACAAGAGAATAGTCACGTCCAGGCATTGGTTTGGGCAGGTAGAAACCAAGAGAGTAATTAGGTCCATGCAGGATTCAAGGCAGACAGCAACCAAGAGAGTAATCAGGTCCGGACATGGTCTGAGACAGGGAGCAACCAATAGAATAATCAGGTCCAGGCAGGGGGTGGGGTAGGCGGCAACCAGGAGAATAATCAGATCCAGGCAAGGAATGAGGAAGGTGGCAATCAAGAGAGTAATCGGGTCCAGGCAGGGTTTGAGGCAGGTGGCAATCCACAGAGCAGTACAGTCCAAGCAAGGGTTGAGGCAGGTGGCAGGAATTTAGGCAGGCAGCAACCAAGAGAGTACTAAGGTCCAGGCAGGAATTTAGGCAGGCAGAGTAGTCAGGTCTAGGCAGGAGTCATCACAGGCAGTGACAAAGAATGCAGTCAGGTCAAGGCAGCAATAGAGGCAAGCAGCAAACAAGAGTAGTCACATCCAGGCAGGAATAGAGGCAGGCAGCAACTAAGGAGAGTAGTCACGTCTAGGCAGGAATTGAGGCAGGCAGCAACTAAGGAGATTAGTCACGTCTAGGCAGGAATCGAGGCAGGCAGCAAACAATAGAGTAGTCATGTCCAGGCAGAAGCCAAGGCAGGCAGCAACCAAATGAGTAATCAGGTCAGGCAGGATCTGTGGCAGGCAGTAACCAAGAGTGTAGTCAGGTCCAGGCAGGAATTAAGGCAGGCAGTAACCAAGAGAGCAGTCGGGTTCAAGCAGGAATAGAGGCAGGCAGCAACCAAGAGAGTAGTCAGGCCCAGGCAGGAATTTAGGCAGGCAGCAACCAAGAGAGTAGTCAGGTCTAGGTGGTAAACCCCCCAGGCCGCGACCAAGAGAGCATTCAGGTCCAGGTAGGAATCGAGGCAGGCAGCGACAAAGAAAGTAGTCACATCCAGGCAGGAATTGAGGCAGGCAGCAACCAAGAGAGCCGTCAGGTCCAAGGAGGAATAGAAGCAGGCAGCAACCAATAGAGGAGTCACGTCCAGGCATGAATCAAGGCAGGCAGCAACTAAGAGAGTAGCCAGGTCCAGGCAGGAATTGAGGCAGGCAGCAACCAAGAGAGTAGGCAGGTCTAGCCAAGAATTGAGGCAGGCGGCAACCAAGAGAGTATTCTTGTCCAGGCAGGAATTGAGGCAGGCAGCAACCAGAGAGTAGTCAGTTCCAGGCAGGAATCGAGGCAGTCAGCAACCAAAAGGGTAGTCAAGCCAGGCAGAAATCGAGGCATGCAGCAACCAAATGAGTAGTCAGGCCAGGCAGGAATTGAGGCAGGCAGCAATCAAGATAGTAGTCAGGTCCAGGCAGGAATTTAGGCAGGCAGCAACCAAGAGACCAGTCAGGTCCAGGCATGAATAGAGGAAGGCAGCAACCAAGAGAGTAGTCAGGTCCAGGCAGGAGTTTAGGCAAGCAACAACCGAGAGAGTAGCCACATCCAGGCAGGTATAGAGGCATGCAGCCACCAAGAGAGTAGTCATGTCCAGGCAGGAATCAAGGCGGGCAGCAACCAACAGAGTAGTCAGGTCCAAACAGGATTTGAGGCAGGCAGCCACCAACAGAGTAGCCACATCCAGGCAGGAATCAGGGCAGGCAGCAACTAAGATATCAGCCAGGTCCAGGCAGCAACTGAGACAGGCAGCAACCAAGAGAGTAGTCAGGTCCAGGCAGGAATTGAGGCAGGCAGAAACCAAGAGAGTAATCAGGCCAGGCATGAATTGAAACAGGCAGCAACCAAGAGAGTAGTCAGGTCCTGGCAGGAATTTAGGCAGGCAGCAACCAAGAGAGTAGTCAGGTCCAGGCATGAATAGAGGCAGGCAGCAACCAAGAGTGTAGTCGAGTCCAGGCTGGAATCAAGGATAGCAGCAACCAAGAGAGTAGTCAGGTCCAGGCAGGAATTGAGGCAGGCAGCCACCAAGACAGTAGTCATGTCCAGGCAGGAATCAAGGCAGGCAGCAACCAAGAGAGTAGTCAGGATCAGGCAGGAATTTAGGCAAGCAACAACCAAGAGAGTAGCCACATCCAGGCAGGTATAGAGGCATGCAGCCACCAAGAGAGTAGCCACATCCAGGCAGGTATAGAGGCATGCAGCCACCAAGAGAGTAGTCATGTCCAGGCAGGAATCAATGTGGGCAGCAACCAAGAGAGTAGTCAGGTCCAAGCAGCATTTGAGGCAGGCAGCCACCAACAGAGTAGCCACATCCAGGCAGGGATCAAGGCAGGCAGCAACCACGAGAGTAGTCAGGATCAGGGAGGAATTGAAGCAGGCAGCAACCAAGAGAGCAATAAGGTCAGGCAGAGGTTGAGACAGGTGGCAGCCAAGAGAGTAGTTAAGCCAGTCTTCGTCAGGAAAGCAGATCAGTGCAACAGCCAGACAGCAAAAGACTACACAAACTATAGGCAACAGGTCAACTCTGCATGCCTGTGGAACTACAGGTGACAGAATGACCGTGCATGTTTGTAAAACTAAAGGTAGCAGCTAACCTGCAGAACTGATCTCTGACACAAGATTCCTCTGGGGACCCCCTAGGGCAGTGATTGCAAACCTTGAAAACCCAGATGCTTTGGAACTGCATTTCCCATGATGCTTAGCTACACTTCAGAGTGCATGGGCATCATGGAAAATGTAGTTACAAAACATCTAGGGTGCCAAGGTTCGCCATCACTGCCCTAGGGATACCCCAGTTGACAAAGAGCCACCTATTGAATTTGGCTCTAAAGCCATATCTCTTCAGTCCCGGAGACCAGTGCTCCACCAACACATTTACTAATGTGTTAATTAATAATAATATGGATCTTCCACCTTGTCAGAACTTGTTTGATAAACATGTACAGTATATAAAAATGTTAAATATTCCTTATTGCTTCCTAAAAACCTGTCAGCTGTGGTTTCTGAACAATGGTAATGGCACAATGATAATTGAAGTACTTGGGGGCAGAGTTTCCTACCATCAAAACTCACCGCACAGCAAGATGGGAATTTATTTAGCTGTCTGCACTGGAGACCCTGGGGGGCATTTTCTTTCTCCTCGATGTCTCAGTTTAACACCTTATATCTTTTATCTTTTGTAGTCTACCTTAACATCATACATGCTTTCCTTGGGATAGATAGAGCAAAGTATGTTTATAAATGGCATGGTAGGCAAGTGGTTAAATGAGTATTGTATTGGATTTATGAGCCAGTGAAGGGCTTTTCGAATTTACCACTTAAGGACCAGGCCTATTTCTGACATTTGTTGTTTACAAGTTAAAATCAGTATTTTTTGCTTAGATTATTTATTTACTTAAATTACTTAGAACCCCCAAACAATATATATATATATATATATATATATATATATATATATATATATATATATATATATATATATATATATATATATTTTTTTAGCAGAGACCCTAGAGAATAAAATGGAGATTGTTGCAATACTTTATGTTACACTGTATTTGCACAGCGGTCTTACAAACGCAAAAAATACAAATAAAAAAGTAAGAAAACAGTAAAGTCAGCCCATTTTTTTTCTGTACCAAACATTGGTACTTAAAAATCGACATATATTGATGCGAATTGCGTATGCGTTCGCTTCTGTGTGCGCGCTCAGGCGCTTTACATTTTTTTTTCTTATTTATTTTACCTTTTATTTTTTATTTTTACACTGTCCCTTTAAAAAAAAAAATCACTTTTTTCCTATTACAAGGAATGTAAACATCCCTTGTAATAGAAATAAGCAGGACAGGACCTCTTTATTGTGAGATCTGGGGTCAAAAAGACCTCACATCTCACATCTACACTTAGCAAAAAAAAAAAAGTCATTTTTTTCTCAGCAAGAAAAAATATGGGCCCTTTAAGGGCATTGGGCAGACGAGACGTGTGGGGTCGCTTCTGTCCCCCAAGGCCATAGAGTTGAGCAGGGGCCATCTTGTCCTCACTCGACTTCCTGCACAGCACCTCAGAGGACCGGATTGTTTTCCCTGCTATTGACGGGGAAAACAACTGGGAAGCGGGGGGGGGGGGGCCTCTCCCGCCGGCCATAGAAGTGATCCCCTGTTGGGATTACTTTTATGTGAAAGAGGACCAAGTAAGAAAATACCGGGGTTATGGCAGCTATCTGCTGCCATAACTCTGGTATTTAACATCAAAGAACCGACGTAAAACTGCGACAGGTGGTCCGGAAGTGGTTAAAAGTGATCACTTGCTGCTTGTGGTGGTCCCAGGGCTCTCTTGTTACTTAGAGGGCCCGGGAAACAGCTTGCCCTGTAAGAGTAGAAGGAACTCAGGGAACATCCATTCCCCAAACCTTCCTGCAATTAATGACCCTGGAAGGGATGTGTGTTATTTTACTTCCAGGGTCACAGCTGTCAGTTCTAGTGTAGCCAAGAATCTGTGCTTGAATTGGAGAGCAAGTAGAGACATTGGGGGGTCTAAAAGACCCCCAATGCCTCCAAAAAGAGCACCTATCACCTGCCCATTAAATTAAATAGGGGGGTTGTTAGTACCCTTGGGATTGCAATAAAGTAAAAAAGAAAGAAATAAAAAGTGTAAAAAAAACAAAAAACAAATATATATAAAACAAATTAAAGTAATTTTAAAAAAATGTAAAGCACCCCATTCACACCCCCCTGCACTTTGTGAATGGGCAACAGTCTTCTGAGACCTGTGGAGTGTCCCAGAAGGCTGCGGGGTAAGGAGGGGGGGCGAACTTCTGGCTCAGTTTGTTGTGGCAAACCAGGTACCCGCTCCCCCCTCCCGTCCAAAAATGCCAAATGTGGCAGCTGAGGAAGTGAGGGGTGGAGGGGGGGGGGAGGAGGCAGGCAAGCAGGGCTTTCCCTTTTGGGTGGTGCTCCACTAAAACTCTAAACTGATAATCTGTAAAGACTTTTAAAGTGTTGCCTGTGGAGAATTAGGGGTACTAACGTTTTTGGCGATTTCACAGGCGTAAGCAATTTTAGGACTCCTTGATATCTTTATTGAACGCAACCCAAACTTTTATTAAAAAAATAAATAAAATAAATAAAAATAACACTATACATCCTCTACCACCACCACCACCCAACAACCCCCCCCCCCCCACCACTTGTTTCCATTCTCTGCTGATCTTACCTCCATGGTGTAATGATATCCTGTAATGGACACACGAAAAGCTGTAGCAAGCTGCCATGTTGTTCAGTCATTATAGGTCAGCCATGACAGTCTTGCAGAACAGTTACACATACAGCGATATTATTCCCCCTCCCTCCTCCTTTAATTCATGGAATGCTTAGGATTTTACACTTCAAAAGAGCCATTATCTCAACTCAGAGACATCAAAAAACAGCACTTAGGCCTTTGCAGAGCTGTAAACCGCTAATTGAGTCCTGGCAGGATGTCTATTTCTTCTGTGCAGGCCTATCGTAAAACTTTGACCAAATCCTTTATGGATAACCAGATCTAATGGGGATCGTAAAAGGCAATCATGGAGCCCTGCGCAATTCAAAATTTCACAAATCCACACACGATTTGTAAACTCAGACAGGAACATGACACATTAATAATAAGTATATATTTGGATGAGAAATTTCATACTGAACAAATTAAGGTCATACATGACCACACTAGCACATATAGAAGGGAAGATGCCTGTCAGATATTCTCTGGTTGACAAGTTTGTCTGAGCTACCCTGTGTTTAGTATCTCTGGATGCGAGATTAAATGCTGAACCATAATCTATCAGTTTCCAGAATGTAACTTGTACATATTGGAAGATATGAATAGTGGTATAAATCTGTGTGTAAGGGAGGGACCTGATATTGTCATAAACCCAGGACAGCCAATAGACACTCTTTTTTATTGGTCAGGGGCATCTGTCAACACCCCTTTGATCCCAGAGAAAAAGAGAGATCCCTTAACAGTTGGGAGTTCTCATGGTCCATCAAAGCAGGAACATCAAGTTTGAGAACCAATACCACCTGGCTCATCGACTGAACTCTGATAATACCCAGGACATTGATTGCAAGTATTCTTACTCCTCAATTCTACCTTATTTCTCTGTTGCTGAATTATGTCTTTATTTCTTTGAAACACCTTTTTTTCTGTAAATATTTTATTTGCACCAACTTTGACCTTTTCATTATTAAAACCTTATTTTAAAAAGTGTTATCCTTGTCCCTAAGCTCTTAATGCAAGCTAACAAAGAACTTGTCTCTTGAAGAGTGCTACTCTATAGGATAAATCCTATGAATCCACACTGAACAAAATTATAAACGCAACACTTTTGTTTTTGCCCCCATTATTCATGAGCTGGACTCAAAGATCTAAGACTTTTTATATGTACACAAAAGGCCAATTTCTCTCCAATATTGTTCACAAATCTGTCTAAATCTGTGTTAGTGATCACTTCTCCTTTGCCGAGATAATCCATCCACCTCACAGGTGTGGCAGATCAAGATACTGATTAGACAGCATGATTATTGCACAGGTGTGCCTTAGGCTGTCCACAATAAAAGGACACTCTAAAATGTGCAGTTTTACTGTATTGGGGGGTCTGAAAACCAGTCAGTATCTGGTGTGACCACCATTTGCCCCATGCAGTGCAACACATCTCCTTGGAACAGAGTTGATCAGGTTAGTGATTGTGGCCTGTAGAATGTTGGTCCACTCCTCTTCAATGGCTGTACGAAGTTGCTGGATATTGCCAGGACCTGGAGCACGCTGTCATATTCGCCGATCCAGAGCATCCCAAACATGCTCAATGGGTGACGTTTCCGGTGAGTATGCTGACCATGCAAGAACTGGGATGTTTTCAGCTTCCAGGAATTGTGTACAGATCCTTGCACCATGGGGCTGTGCATTATCATGCTGCAACATGAGGTGATGGTCGTGGATGAATGGCACAACAATGGGCCTCAGGATCTCGTCACTGTATCTCTGTGCATTCAAAATGCAATCAATAAAATGCACCTGTGTTCATTGTCCATAACATACGCCTTCCCATACCATAACCCCACCGCCACCATGGGCCACTCAATTCACAACGTTGACATCAGCAAACACCTCACCCACACGGCGCCATACATGCTGTCTGCCATCTGCCCTGTACAGTGAAAACCTGGGATTCATCCGTGAAGAGAACACCTCACCAAAGCGCCAGGCGCCATCGACTGTGAGCATTTGCCCACTCAAGTGGGTCCTGCAGGCTCCACCCACTACAGGCTCCCTGCAGGAAAACTACAGGTGGGGGTGGAGACATTACCAGTCACCCTGGCACAAGGAGAGGGAGCAGAGCTGTGGGAGGGGCCCAACAGGCTCCACCTACTACAGGCTGCTGCAGGAAAACTTCAGGAGGGGACGGAGACAAGACCAGTCACCCTGCACAAGGAGACAGAGCAGAGCTGTGGGAGGGGCCCTGCAGGCCCCACACACTAAAAGATGCATGCAGAGAACTAGAGGAGGGGGCAGAGACAAGACCAGTCACCCTGCACAAGGAGAAAGAATAGAGCTGTGGGAGGGGCCCAGCAGGCTCCACCCACTACAGGCTGCCTGCAGAAAACTACAGGAGGGGGCGGAGACAAGACCAGTCATCCTGCACAAGGAGAAAGAGCAGAGTTGTGAGAGGGGCCCAGTAGGCTACACCCACTACAGGCTGCCTGCAGGAAAACTACAGGAGGGGGCGGAGACAAGACCAGTCACCCTGCACAAGGAGACAGAGCAGAGCTGTGGGAGGGGCCCTGCAGGCCCCACCCACTAAAGGATGCATGCAGAGAACTACAGGAGGGGGCAGAGACAACACCAGTCACCCTGCACAAGGAAAGAGAGCAGCAGTGAGCGGTCTCTGTTACAGGAAGTCTCACACTGGATTACTGCACAGATCTGGATTACACTCCCCATGAACCCCTGCAGTTCTCTTGGGGTTGATGGGCGTGTCTTTCAGTGACCACCAATAACAGCCTTCCTCTTTTTTTGGCATTGGGTGGGTTTTCAGCACATGGAGCCCTGCTCCTACTCTTCTCTATCTTCCCATCCATCTGCTCAGTACATTGGGGAATGGAGAGAGCCATGATGAAAGCACCATGGGTGGTCCTGTCAGTTCCCGGGCCGTGTCTTTGCACTGATTGCACCATGAATGAAAGAAACAAAATCCAATGAATGAAAGGAGTGGGCCAGGGGCAGTCAGGCTGAAGGGGAAAGGGCCAGAGGATCCTGGACGTCCTCCAGCCAGGAAATTAGGTGGCCTCCATCTGACTTGCAGCGGCTTCTAATGCACATTGTGAGAAGCTCAGAGTGTTCGGTGAAATCAGAGAAAGCAACTCCCGGTCCAGGAGAGAAGCCGGTACAACTGTGCAAGACTGAAGGGAAGGCCGGAGGTGGCATTTAATGATGTTTCCCGATGTTGCAGTGTGTAATAGCGGTAATTGCTTACCTGATGGGGGGGGGATGATTTTCCAGGTTGTAGTCGGGTCTCAGCATGCAGCGTGTAAGAATGAAATACTTCACCTGGCAGATTTCCTCCCCCTCTGGGCTTTATTACAGTAACAATAGACAATTATATTCTATGGGGAAAATGCTGCAATTAGATCCTTACCTGCTACAGCGGGAATCAAACAGAAAATCCCCGGGAGTTCCCAGCAGTTTTATTTCCTCAACCCCCCCCCCCCCCCATAGTGTAGTTGTGGGTTGAATAAAGACACCCTTTATCTGAACACACAGCGAAAAATAAATGGTGTCTGTGTTTTTCTGAAAGTGGACCTGTCATCGCATATACAGTGAGGGGAAAAAGTATTTGATCCCCCGCTGATTTTATACGTTTGCCCACTGTCAAAGAAATGATCAGTCTATAATTTTAATGGTCGGTTTATTTTACCAGTGAGAGACAGAATAACAACTAAAATATCCAGAAAAACGCATTTCAAAAAAGGTATAAATTGATTTGCATTTTAATGAGTGAAATAAGTATTTGAACCCTTCGCAAAGCATGACTTAGTAGTTGGTGGAGAAACCCTTGTTGGCAATCACAGAGGTCAGACGTTTCTTGTAGTTGGCCACCAGGTTTGCACACATCTCAGGAGGGATTTTGTCCCACTCCTCTTTGCAGATCTTCTCCAAGTCATTAAGGTTTGGAGGCTGACGTTTGGTAACTCGAACCTTCAGCAACCTCCACATATTTTCTATGGGATTAAGGTCTGGTGGCTGGCTAGGCCACTCCAGGACCTTAATGTGCTTCTTCTTGAGCCACTCCTTTGTTGCCTTGGCCGTGTGTTTTGGGTCATTGTCATGCTGGAATATCCATCCATGGCCCACTTGCATTGCCCTGGCTGAGGGAAGGAGGTTCTAACCCTAGATTTGACAGTGCATGGCCCCGTCCATCGTCCCTTTGATGCAGTGAAGTTGTCCTGTCCCCTTAGTGGAAAAATACCCCCAAAGCATAATGTTTCCACCTCCATGTGGGACGGTGGGGATGGTGTTCTTGGGGCCATAGGCAGCATTCCTTCTCCTCCAAACACGGCCAGCTGAGTTGACGCCAAAGAGCTTGATTTCAGTCTCATCTGACCACAACACTTTCACCCAGTACTCCTCTGAATCATTCAGATGTTCATTAGCAAACTTCAGACGAGCCTGTACATGTGATTTCTTGAGCAGGGGGACCTTGCGGACGCTGTAGGATTTCAGTCCTTCTCAGGGTAGTGTGTTACCAATTGTTTTCTTGGTGACTATGGTCCCAGCTGCCTTGAGATCATTGACAAGATTCTCCCGTGTAGTTCTGGGCTGATTCCTCACCGTTCTCATGATCATTGAAACTCCAAAGAGGTGAGATCTTGCATGGAGCCCCAGACCTCTTTCACTTCTCTATGATGACATCACAGAGCTGGTGGATGTTGGAGACCTTGCGCTCCTCCACCTTCCGTTTGAGGATGCCCCACAGATTCTCAATAGGGTTTAGGTCTGGAGACATGCTTGGCCAATCCATCACCTTTACCCTCAGCTTCTTTAGCAAGGCAGTGGTCATCTTGGAGGTGTGTTTGGGGTCGTTATCATGTTGGAATACTGCCCTGTGACCCAGTCACCAAAGGTAGGGGATCATGCTCTGCTTCAGTATGTCACAGTACATGTTGGCATTCATGGTTCCCTCAATGAACTGTAGCTCCCCAGTGGCAGCACTCATACAGCCCCAGACCATGACACTCCCACCATCATGCTTGACTGTAGGCAAGACACACTTGTCTTTGTACTCCTCACCTGATTGCCGCCACACACACTTGACACCATCTGAACCAAATAAGTCCATCTTGGTCCCATAAGACCACAAGACATGGTTCCAGTAATCCATGTCCTTAGGCTGCTTGTATTCAGCAAACTGTTTGCGCACTTTCTTGTGCATCATCTTTGGAAGAGGCTTCCTTCTGGGACGACAGCCATGCAGACCAATTTGATGCAGTGTGCGGCGTATGGTCTGAGCACTGACAGGCTGACCCCCCACACCTTCAACCTCTGCAGCAATGCTGGCAGCACTCATACTGAATGGCGGCTGGTGCTCAAATTTTTTTTGGGGGGGGGGGCACAAACAGAAAAATGTAATGGGCATTGCTTTGGGGCAAAAAACGCGGTAAAAAATTGCGTGACTTTGAGATCACAAAAGTGTGAAAGGGGTCTTCAGTAATCAAGGTATAGTGTGCCCCCTTCAATGCAGAGTGACCAGTGACCAGTGTGCCCCCTTCAATGCAGAGTGACCACTGTGCTCCCTTCAGCGCAAAGTGACCAGTGACCAGTGTGCCCCCTTCAATGCAGAGTGACCAGTGATCAGTGTGCCCCCTTCAATGCAGAGTGACCAGTGATCAGTGTGCCCCCATCAATGCAGAGTGACCAGTGATCAGTGTGCCCCCATCAATGCAGAGTGACCAGTGTGCCCCCTTCAATGCAGAGTGACCAGTGACCAGTGTGCCCCTTCAATGCAGAGTGACCAGTGACCAGTGTGCCCCTTCAATGCAGAGTGACCAGTGACCAGTGTGTCCCCTTTAATGTAGAGTGACCAGTGTGTCCCGACGGCCGTGTACCGTCTGAGGGGTGACACCCAGGGCTGGCCGCCGGACTGCCATCACCGCTCACTTACACAGGAGAGCGGAGCAGAAGGCACTGAGGCAGAATGGGAGAGAGAGAAACAGCAGCGCTTAATAGACAGTGGGAGCTGCCGAAGTTAACATTCTAAGTTAATAAGCAGGTGATTGGTTGCTAGGACCCCCTAGCAACCAATCACCTGCTATTAACTTGTAAAGTTACCTCTGGCAGCTCCCACTGTCTATTCGGGGCTGTGGTTTCATTCTGTCTTAGTTCTTCCTGCTCCCTGCTCCGCTCTCCTGTGTTTCTCCTCCCCTCGGCATGCCCAATTAAGGTAGGAAGGGCGAGAGCTGGGAGGAGCTGTGCAATTTAAAGGTGTCCATGGGGGGCTGTGTAAAGTAAAAGGGGTCATGAGGCTGTATAATGTAAAGGGGTCCATGGGGGCTGTGTAATGTAAAGGGGTCTATGGGGGTCTGTGTAATGTAAAGGGGTCCATGGAGGGCTTTGTAATGTAAAGGGGTCCATGGGGGGCTGTGTAATGTAAAGGGGTCCATGGGGGGCTGTGTAATGTAAAGGGGTCTATGGGGGGGCTGTGTAATGTAAAGGGGTATCTGGGGGGGCTGTCTAATGTAAAGGGGTTTATGGGAGAGGCTGTGTAATGTAAAGGGGTCCAGAGCTGTGGGGGGGGGGGGGCTGTGTAATGTAAAGGCATTAATGGGGGGGCTGGGTAATGTAAAGGGGTCCATGGGGGGCTGTGTAATGTAAAGGGGTCAATGGGGGGGGGGCTGTGTAATGTAAAGGGGTCTATGGGGGGGCTGTGTGATGAAAAGGGGTCTATGGGGGGCTGTGTAATGTAAAGGGGTCTATGGGGGGGGCTGTGTAATGTAAAGGGGTATATGGGGGGCTGTGTAATGTAAAGGGGTCTATGGGAGAGGCTGTGTAATGTAAAGGGGTCCCGAGCTGTGGGGGGCTGTGTAATGTAAAGGCGTCAATGGGGGGGGCTGTGTAATGTAAAGGGGTCTATGGGGGGCTGTATAATGTAGAGGGGTCCATGGGGGGGGCTGTGTAATGTAAAGGGGTCCCGAGCTGTGGGGGGGCTCACTCTCTGGTGGTCTCACTCTCTGGTGGTGGCCTCACTCTCTGATGCTGGTCTCACTCTCTGGTGCTGGTCTCACGGTCTCACTCTCTGGTGGTCTCACTCTCTGGTGCTGGTCTCACTCTCTGGTGGTCTCACTCTCTGGTGGTGGTCTCTGGGTTATAAATTGGTCACAGTCTCAGAGGAGGTTACATACTTGTGGCCAATGGTGAGGTCTGTGTGGCCAATGGTGAGGTCTGTGTGGCCAATGGCACGCCAAACTGCTCCTGGAGGAAGGCAGCATGCGGCTGAAGTAGAGAGCAAAGCCGCTGCTTCCTCTGTACGGCTCCTCCTCTCACAGGCAGAGTGCATTTGATATCACTCCGCCTGTGAGCCGGACCTACAAAGGAAGTAGCGGCTCCGTTCTCACACACTGCAGGACTCAATGATGACTCAGACTCACTGTGTGTGTGTGACAGCTGCTCTCACTGCCTTACCGGGATATTGCCCTGAGCTTGCGGGTGTCCGTGAGCTCAGGGAAGAATGCGGGAGACTGACCGTTCTTCTCTCTCAGCAGGGAGCGATTGTGGGTGTCAGGCGGCAATCGTAGCCGCCTGACCCGTCTATCGGACTCCCCGCTGCCGAGTGGGGGCGGGAGCTCGCCGGCGGTGGCGCACGCTTGCCCCCTAGTTGCAGGCGCACAGCGGACGTAGACCTACATTGGTTCACGCAGGAGGGCCGCCCTGCCGCAGTATAACTGGACAGACAGAAAAGACAAAGCTCTCCATTAAGTGTGGCCCCGATTTATTTCTTTTTTTTCTTTTTTTTTTTTTCTTGTCTAAGTAAAGAAATGTCCCAGGTATGTTTACATTGTTTAGATTCATAGATTGAATTTCTTTCTTACCTTCTCCCTGCAGCAATTTCTGATTATAATCACAAAGGAAATTCCTGAGCCTCTGAAAGATATTCATTACAGAATCATAATTCTCTTTCACACCCCAATCATCTGAGAACATATTTTAAATCTGAGCTGTCCGTCCTCTAAGTAGCAGATGGGACGACTGACGCGATAATTACGATACAGAAACATTTTTTATTTCCACCTCACATAACAAATTGCAGAATTCTAGGGGCTATTCGGGGCCTGTTCTCACTTGCATGGAGACCTTCAGCTTGTTCTCTTGTACAGTGAGGGGAAAAAGTATTTGATCCCCCGCTGATTTTGTACATTTGCCCACTGACAAAGAAATGATCAGTCTACAATTTTATTGGTCGGTTTATTTTACCAGTGAGAGACAGAATAACAACACAAATATCCAGAAAAACGCATTTCAAAAAAAGTTATAAATTGATTTGCATTTTAATGAGTGAAATAATTATTTTACCCCTTCGCAAAACATGACTTAGTACTTGGTGGAGAAACCCTTGTTGGCAATCACAGAGGTCAGACGTTTCTTGTAGTCGGCCCCCAGGTTTGCACACATCTCAGGAGGGATTTTGTCCCACTCCTCTTTGCAGATCCTCCTCCAAGTCATTAAGGTTTTGAGGCTGACATTTGGTAACTCGAACCTTCTACATATTTCTATGGGATTAGGTTCTGGAGACTGGCTAGGCCACCCCAGGACCTTAATATGTTTCTTCATGAGCTACTCCTTTGTTACCTTGGCCATGTTTTGGGTCATTGTCATGCTGGAATACCCATCCACGACCCATTTTCAATGCGCTGGGTGAGGGAAGGAGGTTCTCACCCAAGGTTTGATGGTACATGGCCCCGTCCATTGTCCCTTTGATGCGGTGAGGTTGTCCTGTCCCCTTAGCAGAAAAACAACCCCAAATCATGTTTCAACCTCCATGTTTGATGGTGGGGATGGTGTTCTTGGGGGTCATAGGCAGCATTCCTCCTCCTCCAAACACGGCGAGTTGAGTTGATGCCAAAGAGCTCGATTTTGGTCTCATCTGACCACAACACTTTCACCCAGTTCTCCTCTGAATCATTCAGATGTACATTAGAAAACTACAGATGGACTTGTAAATGTGCTTTCCTGAGCAGGGGGACCTTGCGGGTGCTGCAGGATTTCAGTCCTTCAGGGCGTAATGTGTTACCAATTGTTTTCTTTGTGACTATGATCCCAGCTGCCTTGAGATCACTGACAAAATTAGTGTAGTTCTGGGCTGATTCCTTGCCGTTCTCATAATCATTGAAACTCCACGAGGTGAGATCTTCCATGGAGCCCCAGACCGAGAGAGACTGAGAGTTATTTTGTGTTTCTTCCATTTGTGAATAATCGCACCAACTGTTGTCACCCTCTCACCAAGCTGCTTGGCGATGGTCTTGTAGCCCATTCCAGCCTTGTGTAGGTCTACAATCTTCTCCCTGACATCCTTGGACACCTTTTTGGTCTTGGCCATGGTGGAGAGATTGGAATCTGATTGATTGATTGCTCCTGTGGACAGGTGTCTTTTATACAGGTAACAAGCTGAGATTAGGAGCACTCACTTTAAGAGAGTGCTCCTAATATAAGCTTGTTACCTGTATAGACACCTAGGAGCCAGGAATCTTGCTGATTGATAGGGGAACAAATACTTATTTCCAGGGCTGCTGTTAGAAATCACGGGGGCCCCATACAGCTTACCTGGCAGCCCCCCCCCCCCAATTTATCAAGACAATATTTTCACTAAAAATACACTAAAATCATTAGTGGACACAAACATAACAGAGAAGTTGTGTGAATTAGCCCTGTTTATATAGTTTTTTTACATAAAAAAAAATAAATATATATATATATATATATATATATTTTTTTTTTTTAAGATGTAAAACATTTGTACAATTATTTTATTTTACATTTTTTAAAAATGATTTATTACAATGTTTAATTATTATTTTTTTACAACTTGTTATTTTTTTTTTTTTTTTACAGGACAGAGAAGTCTGTTGGGGGGGGGGGGGGGGGGTTGGAGGCAGGCAGAACAGGGAGGGTGATCGGTGTGAGGAAAGCAATTACAGGAATGACGCCCTGTGTCTGTGTCTCTCCCTGCAGTAGCTGAAAGCTGGCAGGAGGAGGAGAAACAGCCGCACAGGGCTTCCTTCTGTAATTGCTCCACTGCCAGATCGCACCGATTCCCCGTGCTGTTCGTGCCCCCCTGTGTGCCCGGGACCCCTACAGGAGCACCCCTATCAGCGGTCCTGCTTATTTCACTCATTAAAATGCAAATCAATTTATAACTTTTTTGAAATGGGTTTTTCTGGATATTTTTGTTGTTATTCTGTCTTTTACTGTTAAAATAAACCTACTGATAAAATGATAGACTGATCATTTCTTTGTCTATGGGCAAACATACAAAATCAGCAGGGAATCAAATACTTTTTTTCCCTCACTGTATACCCTACACATGACTGAGGATTTTTATTTCTCTAAAATGTCAGCAAAAATTGGGAGATTTGGGGAAATTTTCTCATATGGCGATATACATGGTTATCAAAATTAAAGGCAAAGGGTGGGTTTTGATATTTTTTTTAAATCACCACTGATGGCACACCTTCCTAAATGTCCCCTCCTAGAGCAATTCTTACCCCCTGCAACCCCCCTAAATTCCCCCTTCTCCTGGTGGTGCCCCCCCCCCATCTCACATGATACCACAGTGCTCAGGGCAGCTGCCCCTCCTTCCCACCCCATGTCCCGGCCTGGTTGTATAGCAGGAAGCATTCCACAAAACATCCCCCTGGGCCTGGTACTCGGATTTAGGCTGCATTCACATGTCAGCGTTTGGATCGCGGGCAGAATCGGCGCGATTCCGCCCACGATCCGGAGATTATTGCAAATCGCGGGACACCTGTGCGTTGCCCGTGATTTGCAATAGCCCCCCAAACGCTGAGCGATGTTGCCGCGATTTCCGCCTGACGAATCGCGGTAACATCGTGCAAAAAAAAATCGCGGGACGCATTACGCCCAAAAAAGTACAAGAGCTTCTTTGGAGCGTATTGCGTCCCGCAATTTTTTTTGCGCGATGTTACCGCGATTCGGCAGGCGGAAATCGCGGCAACATCGCTCAGCGTTTGGGGGGCTATTGAAAATCACGGGCAACGCACAGGCGTCCCACGATTTGCAATAATCTCCGGATCATGGGCGGAATCGCGGCGATTCTGCCCGCGATCCAAACGCTGACATGTGAATGCAGCCTTAGGGCCCTATTGCTTTTTTTATAACAGAAAAGTTTTATTGATAAATACCAGGTATGGGGGGTCTCCAAGGGAGGAGTGGGCAAGGAGTACCATAAGGTCAAGACGGGGGAGGCCAAAACTCAGCTCTCCCACCCTCAACTCCTTTAGGGGGATTCATGCAAACAGCAAAAACAACCACTGAGGCGTACCAGGTAGACAGCTTATCCTTAGATAGGTTAAAGTTGCCTCAATCCATACATCCCATATCTTCCCAAATTTTTGGGGGGCATTGTCGTCCCATGTAAGTTACCTTGTAGAGGGGAAGGGCCGAGTCCACCAACAAACGCCTTTGTGAAACCGTGGGGGGAGTAGTCCCCTTCCAATTCTGCAATAGAGCCTTTCTGGCGTAAAAAACATAAATAAAACAACAGCAACCTTGTGTGCGTAGCCTGTGTCACCAGATCACCCATGCCCAAAAGGAGCACTCTGGGATCCAATGGCACAGACAAGGCCGACACCACATTAATATAGTGTACAATATCCCTCCAGTAATCCTGAATTCGTGGACATTCCCATATCACATGACAATATGTCCCCACCGCCTACTGACATTTAGGACACGTCTAAGATTGTGTAGGATATATCCTAGCCAGACGTTGTGGAGTGAAGTACGCTCTATCAATGAATTTAAGCTGGATGAACCTGTCCCTAGGCGAGATCACCGTGGTCAGATAATGTTGGATTCCATGATCCCACTCCTCCTCCGATAGCCCAGGAATATCCTGCTGCCATTGCCAGAACAGGAGGGGGTCCCTTTCCAGACACCCACACGTAAGGCGGAGGTAGATGGAGGATAAGATCTTGTCTGCGTTACGCATGGTCAGAGGAGCAACCACAATTGGCGCAGTGAACGATTCAGCCCGGATCAGTGCCCCCTCCCCATAATCAGATTGCATCTCCGAGTATGTGGAGGGGGGAGGGAGAAAGAAAGAAAGAAAGAAAGAAAGAAAGAAAGAAAGAAAGAAAGAAAGAAAGAAAGAAAGAAAGAAAGAAAGAAAGAAAGAAAGAAAGAAAGAAAGAAAGAAAGAAAGAGGGGAGGGAGAAAGAAAGAAAGAAAGAGGGGAGGGAGAAAGAAAGAAAGAAAGAAAGAGAGGGGAGAAAGAAAGAAAGAAAGAAAGAAAGAAAGAAAGAAAGAAAGAAAGAAAGAAAGAAAGAAAGAAAGAAAGAAAGAAAGAAAGAAAGAAAGAAAGAAAGAAAGAAAGAAAGAAAGAGCTAGAAAGAAAGAAGGAAAGAAAGAGCTAGAAAGAAAGAAAGAGCTAGAAAGAAAGAATGAGGGGAGGGAGAAAGAAAGAAAGAAAGAAAGAAAGAAAGAAAGAAAGAAAGAAAGAAAGAAAGAAAGAAAGAAAGAAAGAAAGAAAGAAAGAAAGAAAGAAAGAAAGAAAGAAAGAAAGAAAGAAAGAAAGAGCTAGAAAGAAAGAATGAGGGGAGGGAGAAAGAAAGAAAGAGAGGGGAGAAAGAAAGAAAGAAAGAAAGAAAGAAAGAAAGAAAGAAAGAAAGAAAGAAAGAAAGAAAGAAAGAAAGAAAGAAAGAAAGAAAGAAAGAAAGAAAGAAAGAAAGAAAGAGGGGAGGGAGAAATAAAGAAAGAAAGAGGGGAGAAAGAAAGAAAGAAAGAGGGGAGAAAGAAAGAAAGAAAGAAAGAAAGAAAGAGGGGAGAAAGAAAGAAAGAAAGAAAGAAAGAAAGAAAGAAAGAAAGAAAGAAAGAAAGAAAGAAAGAAAGAAAGAAAGAAAGAAAGAAAGAAAGAAAGAAAGAGGGGTGCTGGTCTGCAATCTTCCCACCCACACCTCATCTTCTCTGAGGAGAAAACTGTAGGGGAGTGTGGGCGGGGCAAGCACAGGTGGAGAGGGCTGGAGGAGGAGCAGAAGCAGCTCTCTCTCCTCCCCAGTATGTGGTCTGTGGGGGAGGGGGAAGTGTCAGCGCCGTGGCTCTAGTATCTGGCTGTGATCTGGAGCTGTCAGTGAGCTCCTATCCCCCTGGTGAGCTGCTCCTGATCACAGCCCCGAATCGTAGCGGATACAGACCAACCAGGACTCGGGACTGTGCTGATGGCAGGGAGATCCTCAGAGGTGGCTCTTTAACTTGTCAAATTAGGCGGCCGCAAGGTCGCCTATAAGTGCGAGAGCCGCCTCTGAATACGTGCCATTGCCAAAAGGTTTGCTGTGTCTCCCAGCAGTGGCAGCCGGTCTACAGGGGGCGCAGGGGTGGCGCCCCGCCAATCTCCGTGGGCCAATAAAAAAAATAATAAGAAAAAAAAATATTTTTTTAGCCTACTAGGGGCGCCGGACTAACTAGTGGCTATGGGGGGGGGGGGGTGGGGTTTTGCACCCCACGTGCTTGAAACAGAGCCGCCGATTGGTGGCCTTCTGGGGGTCATTGGGGTGCAGAGCAATGCACCCCCACACTCCTCCCTTTCCGGATGTCCTGCCTGTGATTGGTCCAGTCTCCAGCCTCGACCAATCATAGAGGACTTTCCGGGTGACGTTGCGTGGGGGGGCACGCACGCACGCACGCACGCACGCACGCACGCACGCTGGTCTCTGCTGCATTGAAGGGGGCATATATACTGGTCACTGCTGCATTGAAGGGGGCATATATACTGGTCACTGCTGCATTGAAGGGGGCATATATACTGGTCTCTGCTGCATTGAAGGGGGCATATATACTAATTCTAACACATTACCCAGTCCATACCAGTATAGGTCCTAACACATTACCCAGTCCATACCAGTATAGATCATAACACATTAGCCAGTCCATATCAATATAGATCATAACACATCCCTAAAAGTACAAAGAAATTGGGAAAGGTTCCCCTAGATTTGGGACTTTTTAGGCACAAAATTATCAAAAAGATGAGTTTTACATATATAATTTAATTTATTCAAAAATGTATTTTGAATAAATTAAATTATATATGTAAAACTCATCTTTTTGATAATTTTGTGCCTAAAAAGTCCCAAATCTAGGGGAACCTTTCCCAATTTCTTTGTACTTTTAGGGATGTGGCACACAGTCTAGGAACACTGATCAGAGGCAAAACTTCCTAACACATTATCCAGTCCATACCAATATAGATCATAACACATTACCCAGTCCATACCAGTATAGATCATAACACATTACCCAGTCCATACCAGTATAGATCCCAACACATTACCCAGTCCATACCAGTATAGATCCTAACACATCACCCAGTCCATACCAGTATAGATCCTAACACATTACCCAGTCCATACCAGTATAGATCCCAACACATTACCCAGTCCATACCAGTATAGATCCTAACCACATCACCCAGTCCATACCAGTATAGATCCTAACACATTACCCCGTCCATACCAGTATAGATCCTAACACATTACCCAGTCCATACCAGTATAGATCCTAACACATCACCCAGTCCATACCAGTATAGATATCCAGCATGAGATTTTTCCCCATTGAGATCTGATGTGTTTTCAAAGCGTTCCTTTCATTTTTTGGAGCAGTGTATATACAAGCTCTGCATGCAACAACAGATCCATGATCCCTGCTTGTGAAATGTACCATTCATTTATATTTATTTCCTTGTATTTCATCCAACATAACTCTCACAATTGGCAGAAAAACCCAGCTGACAAAGGAATTAAAAATAAATCATATTTTTGTGTTTTATTACACGATGATCTCCAATTTCAAGTACTGATGAAGATTATTCTTTGGATCATTTGCAACTTTTTGCAGATCATTGTATAACCTTCCTGAATTAATGAGCCACCAGCAACGATCAGCTTTGACATGAATTCTAGTATATACAGCGGGTAAAG
The DNA here is from genome assembly GCF_965119305.1 of Pelophylax lessonae. NCBI lineage: Eukaryota > Metazoa > Chordata > Amphibia > Anura > Ranidae > Pelophylax > Pelophylax lessonae. The sequence goes on along the minus strand of NC_138768.1, from coordinate 865,669,882 downwards.
CTGTTAAGTTATGAAGTTCTGTGTAAAAAAAAATGGAATGACATGGGGAAAAAGTATTGAACACGCCAACTGAAATTTATTTACAGTATCTCACAAAAGTGAGTACACCCCTCACATTTTTGTAAATATTTTATTCTATCTTTTCATGTGACAACACTGAAGAAATGACACTTTGCTACAATGTAAAGTAGTGAGTGTACAGCTTGTATAACAGTGTAAATTTGCTGCCTCCTCAAAATAACTCAACACACAGCCATTCATGTCTAAACCGCTGGCAACAAAAGTGAGTATACCCCTAAGTGATAATGTCCAAATTGGGCCCAAAGTGTCAATATTTTGTGTGGCCACCATTATTTTCCTGCACTGCCTTAACCCTCTTGGGCATGGAGTTCACCAGAGCTTCACAGGTTGCCACTGGAGTCCTCTTCCACTCCTCCATGATGATATCACGGAGCTGGTGGATGTTAGAGACCTTGCGCTCCTCCACCTTCCATTTGAGGATGCCCCGCAGATGCTCAATAGGGTTTAGGTCTGGAGACATGCTTGGCCAGTCCATCACCTTTACCCTCAGCTTCTTTAGCAAGGCAGTGGTCATCTTGTAGGTTTTTTTGGGTCGTTATCATGTTGGAATACTGCCCTGCGGCCCAGTCTCTGAAGGGAGGGGATCATGCTCTGCTTCAGTATGTCACAGTACATATTGGCATTCATGGTTCCCTCAATGAACTGTAACTCCTCAGTGCCAGCAGCACTCATGCAGCCCCAGACCATGACACTCCCACCACCATGCTTGACTGTAGGCAAAACACACTTGTCTTTGTACTCCTCACCTGGTTTCCCCCACACACGCTTGACACCATCTGAACCAAATAAGTTTATCTTGGTCTCATCAGACCACAGGACATGGCTCCAGTAATCCATGTCCTTAGTCTGCTTGTCTTCAACAAACTGCTTGCAGGCTTTCTTTCTTGTGCATCATCTTTAGAAGAGGCTTCCTTCTGGGACGACAGCCATGCAGACCAATTTGATGCAGTGTGCGGCGTATGGTCTGAGCACTGACAGGCTGACCCCTCACCCCTTCAACCTCTGCAACAATGCTGGCAGCACTCATACGTCTATTTACCAAAGACAACCTCTGGATATGATGCTGAGAACATGCACTCAATTTCTTTGGTGGACCATGGCGAGGCCTGTTCTGAGTGGAACCTGTCCTGTTAAACCGCTGTATGGTCTTGGCCACCGTGCTACAGCTCAGTTTCAGGGTCTTGGCAATATTATTATAGTCTAGGCCATCTTTATGTAGAGCAGCAATTCTTTTTTTCAGATCCTCAGAGAGTTCTTTGCCATGAGGTGCCATGTTGAACTTCCAGTGACCAGTATGAGAGAATGAGAGCGATAACACCAAATTTAACACACCTGCTCCCCATTCACACCTGAGACCTTGTAACACTAACGAGTCACATGACACCGGGGAGGAAAAATGGTTAATTGGGCCCAATTTGGACATTTTCACTTAGGGGTGTACTCACTTTTGTTGCCAGTGGTTTAGACATTAATGGCTGTGTGTTGAGTTATTTTGAGGGGACAGCAAATTTACACTGTTATACAAGCTGTACACTCACTACTTTACATTGTAGCAAAGTGTCATTTCTTCAGTGTTGTCACATGAAAAGATAGAATAAAATATTTACAAAATGTGAGGGGTGTACTCACTTTTGTGAGATTCTGTATATATCTTGTCTTTCATCAACAGTGAACTTTCATAGTTGTATTTCCTATATATGGGTATACCATAACCACTCTAAGAATTTTTTGTTCATTTATTTCTTGATTGTTTCACATACCAATGAACATGGGCCCCGATGGATATATGAAGTGTTAGGGGTGGTTGGGTGTATGTTTTAGGTGTGTGTGTGATGTGAGTTCTGGTACCATTTTAATGTTTGCATTTTTGCACAGACTCTTTGTTTTGTGATATTTTTGAATCATAAAAGATAGAAATTTACTGTAGCTCAGTGAGTATTGTTTATATATCCTCCATACAATATATTTGTTGCATTGGGTGGTTGAGTATAAATCAGGTATTTTATCTCAGTGTTTTCAGTAGTTACTGTACCGGTATACTCCCACCATTTCAGGCCACTTTTCTCACCAGAATACATGCATGTGAGATTAGGGGTATATCTTAGAGTGCCTACTTTGGTTTTTTTCTTTGGTGATTGCAGCAGCAGTTTTTTTTTGTATATATTGTTATCACTAGGTGGCAGCACACTACCTTTTTTTTTTACATCCAAAGAATTCTCTGCAGGTGGAAAACAGATGCTGAAGCTATCTTTTACCGATCTCATTCACATTTATGCAACAGGGAGTCGATGTCTGTGTGTAGATGGTCACCAGTTCTGTAAAGTTGTAAATGAGAAAAGTAAGAAATACAGAAGGGAAGGCCCGTCTTTAACATTGATTGGACCCTGGGCAAGCAATTTATTCCCCCCCCCCCTTTGCTCCCGCCATGCCACCATGCAATTTTGCTCTCCACCTGCTCTGAGAGATACAATAAGTAGCAGCTAAACTCAAAATCAGTTTACTGCAGCAGATAAGGCAGCAATTGCTCACTGATTGGTTGCTAGTGGTCACTGCACATCATTACTGCAAAATGATTGGCTGCTAGAGATTACTGCATATTATTACCACTTACTGATTGGTTGCTAGAGGTTACTACATATCAGTACTGTGCTGATTGGTGGCTAGAGGTTACTATACATCTTTACTGCTGATTGGTTGCTACAGGTTACTGCACATCATTACTGCTAACTAATTGGTTGCTAGATAGAATATGCTACAAACACACAACAGTCCCTTTGCCAGAGTAGAAGTTTTCCCTTGCAGCAGAATGTATTATGTTGCAGAAAAGATGGGGTTAATGAAGCCGACCAGGAAAACATTCAAAACAGTACTGCCAGTGAGCATAGCAAGCAGAGAGGCAGAGAAGTGATAATTTAGTGGCTAAAGCAGTGAAAGTTCAATACAGCAGGGCAAACTAGCTCATTCGGATTGGTAATCGCAAAACATACAAGCTGTCTACTTATCCATGCCGGCTGAGTGATCGGTGTTATGTACATGCGGGGCTGGTAATGTTAACAGCAAGCAGAGGGGCAGAGAAAGGTGAGGAAAAGCCAAGCACGTGTTCTCATTCAGATGTAACTCCTGCCGCCCACCGACTTTCTGCTCATCCATGCTGCCTATGTCATTGCATCCTCATAGCGATCCTCTCTCACTCCTCTGACCGATTACACTGCTTGTCAGTATGTCTCTCCACTCGGCCAGCTCCCGCTGTCAGCCAAAGACACTGCTGCTTACTAATTCCCTTTCCCCACAGCTGCACTATGTAACAGGGATGGATTGTTAGGATGTTGGGCCCCTCAACATTGACAGGGCCCTGGGGCAGGTGCCCCCTTTTGCCCTGCCTTAAAGACGGCCCTGCAGAAGGGTTATATTGTAGATACTGAAACTGAGAAAATGGCATATGAGAAAAGTGAGCCTTTGTAAGTTTAACATAAAAAAAAAATCAATTTGTAGCAGAGATGACTGCGGTCTTTGCATGTCTGTGAAAAAAAAAAAAAAAAAAAAATGGAGAGAGAGATGGAGAGATTATTACAGACTAGGGATGAGCTTCGAGTTCAACTCGAACATTGGCTGTTCGCTTATGGGCTTCTTTGTGGGAACTTCGAATTTTCATGGACTCTGACCTCTGATTCCAATAAATCCCCTGCTGGGCCAGGGGATTTGAACCCACAGCCATTTCTCAATTGCAAGCCTGGTATTCTACCACCTACGGCCATGAAGTCCACATGGTAAAGAAGTTGTAGTGGCCCAAAACTGCCACTAGATGTCAGCATACTACAGAACAGTAATAAACTCATGCCATTCCCATAAAACACAGAAAAATGACATCAGAGTGGGGTAGGACAATCTTTGTAATGCTGTAGCGTTAACCACTTAAGGACCAGGTCTATTTCTGACACATGTTGTTTACAAGTTAAAATCAGTATTTTTTGTTAGAAAATTACTTACAACCCCCAAACATTATATATATATATATATATATATATATATATATATATATACATATATATATATATATATATATATATACATATATATATATATACACATATATATATATATATATATATATATATATATATATACATATATATATATATATATACATATATATATATATATATACATATATATATATATATATATATATATATATATATATATATATATACATATATATATATATACATATATATATATATATATATATATATATATATATATATATATATATATATATATATATATATATATATATATATATATATATATACACATATATATATATATATATACATATACATATATATATATATATATACACACACACACACACACACACACACATATATATATATATATATATATATATATATATTCTTAGCAAAGACTCTGAAAAATAAAAAAGTGGTATTTTTGCAGCGGTCTTTCGAATGCAATTCTTTGGAAAATAATACACTAAATTATAAAAAATATTTATAGATAAATACAATTAGCGCAATTTCCATAGGTTAATCCATGCTCGTTATAAGGTAAGTACTTCATAATAAGCTAGTATGGTGGTATTTGATCACCTGTGCAATTTTTATTTTTTGCGCTATAAACAAAAAAAGAGCGACAATATTGAAAAACATGAATATTTTTCGCATTCTGCTATATAACATTTACAATTTAAAAAAAAATGTAAAAATCAACATTTTTCATCATTTTAGGCCAATTTGTATTCTGGTACATATTTTTGGTAAAAAAAAAAAAAAAAAAAAAAAAAAAAAAATCGCAATAAGCGTATTTGATTGGTTTATGCAAAAGTTATTGCGTCTACAAACTAGGGGAAAGATTTATGTCATTTTTATTTATTTATTTTTTTACTAGTAATGGCGGCCATCTGCGATTTTTTTGCGAGACTGCGACATTGCGGCAGACAGATCGGACACCTAACTGACATTTGTGACATTTTTGAGGGTACCAGTGACATTACTACAGTAATCAGTGCTAAAAATATGCACTGTTACTGTAATAATGACACTAGCAGGGAAGGAATTAACCCGGGGCGATCACAGGGTTAAGTGTATGCCTAGGGGGTGTTTTCTAACTCTGAGGGAGGTGGGCTTTGGCGGACAGATCGGACCCCTAACTGACATTTTTGACATTTTTTGGGGGGACCAATTTCATTACTACAGTAATCAGTGCTAAAAAATATGCACTGTCATGGTACTAATGACATTGGAAGGGAAAAGGTTAACCCAGGGGCGATCAAAGGGTTAAGTGTATGCCTAGGGAGTGTTTTCTAACTGTGTGGGGGTGGGCTTGTTGAATCAACACAGGGACCTGTATTCCTAAATAGGAGGATCACAGGGGCTCGGTGCTGATTCCTGAGAGAACCAGGAGCGCTCCAGCGAACCATTGTACAGGTACGCAGTATATCTGCGGCGGATGGTCGGCAAGTAGTTAACTAAACCCTACCGTGCAAACCAGAATAAATTATTTGGAGGGGTTCCACACACCTCTGCCCATATAGTAGGTGTGACGATTAGGTATCCACAATTTTTGGCCATATACTGTATAAAGAGGGTCAACAAGTTCATGACTCCTCCAAAGTGTCTTTCCATAATTGCCAATCCGATAGTGAACACCGTTGTCCTTTTCTATGGTTGCAGGTGAAGGATCATGAGGGTATTTTTGAAGAATTGTCTTGCCTTCTTCCAGTTCCCCCAGGCCATAACCCTTGTGTCAGGTTACCTGTGGCCAGGTGAAAACTGCACCCTGTTGGAGGCAGGGGTGCACCACAAGGTAGTGAACCCAGTAGCTGACTGCTGCGGATGGACAGAAACGTGAACCCAATATTCCCCAGGACGCGGAGTCTAAGACCCAGCAGGTGTTTACCAGAGCCTCTAGTGGTGAGGATGGACTTGGCTGCAGCTGGGCCCAGGTCGTGGCCCCTGGGGTCCCCCGAGTCACGCTCCGTAGGGAGAGAGGGGAAGCAGCCACTCAGGACACAAGGGATAGTGATGGGTAAGCCGAGGTCAGGACAACAGGCAGACGAGGGAAACCAAGGGACAGGCCAAAGGTCAGGGTCACAGGCAAACAGGAGTAGTCAGAGACAAGCCAAAGTCGGTACACTGAAAGGTAGATGAGGCACACTGCAGACAGGAAACAAGAAACAAACACAGTTCAACAAGCAAAGCAGACCTGCAGTGCTCTGGTTAATATAGACTTCCTGGGATGGCCTGGGGTGGGGACAAACAGGAAGGAGAGATGATAAAAAGGAGCCAGAAAGGGGGATCTGACCTCTAATGCAGGCATGAAGGAGCAGGTAAGCTGCCAAACACTATTGCAAGTCCATGACACCTTGCCCATTTCCACTAATGGAGTTAAAACAAATTGCATACAAACCAATCTGTATGATAAAAACAAGACTTCTCTGCTTATTCAACATTTTTTTTGGCTCTGTAAGCCATGCACAGTCCCGGGACTCTTCCATGATGGTCAGTTGTGGTTGCCCAGGGAAAGCTTTTATTGGTCTACCACAATGAAACTTATGAAAGCAGTAGACGGTTCTCAGAGTACAAAACCAGAATTAGGAGGATGTGAGAATTGTAATGTGTGAGAAAATGGTACAACCACCATTCAGTTGAATGAAGAGAACCAGTCATGTTTAGGCTGGTATAAGAATCTGAGTATTCATTTCTGCAGCTTAAAAAAATGCCCCTCCTCAAAGACAAACTGAACTCTGGAAACTATTCCCAAAAAAAGGGCCACCCAGGGCTGAGACAAGCGGTGGGCAGGAGGGACGGCTGCCCTTGGCACTGTGGTATCATGTGAGGTGGGGGGTCACCACAAAGAGATTGGGGGGAGAGGGGAATTGTGTTGTAAGGGGGAATTGGTGATGCTTCAGGAGGTACAGTAAGTATTGTTCTGTATCACATAATGATGTAAAGGTGCACAAAATGAGTGCTCAATGACCCATCATGATCTGGGGATCTGCCAGCAACATGATTGCTGCTAGTCTGACAAGAACCTAAGGGAGTCTTTCTACATTGTCAATGGGCCAGTTGCAGGAATTGACCAATGTCCTCTCCCCTCCCCACTGCACAGAAAGACATTGTGCATTGGAGCGTGGGCTTCTCCTCGACTCCAATTGAAATTCTGCTCATACCAGCACAGGAGTTCATGGGATGGTAATCCTTGGATGTCAACTGGTAACCTGCATATATAGGGGGTTATGGGATATCAATCTTTGGTTCTCATTGGGAACCTTCTCATATTATTACAGATGGTCATGGGATGTCAATCTTTGGATTCCCATTGGGAACCTGCTCATATGAGAACAGGAGGTCATGGGATGTCAATCTTTGGATTCCCATTGGGAACCTGCTCATTTGAGAACAGGAGGTCATGGGATGTCAGTCCTTGGATTCCAGTTGAGAACCGGCTTATATTATTACAGGTGGTCATGGGATGGCAGTCTCTGGATTCCAAATAGGAACCTGCTTATATAAGTACAGGAGGTAATGGGATGGCAATCCTTGGACTGCAACTGGCAACCTGCTCATATGAGTACAGGAGGTCAGATATCAATCCTTGCATCCCAATTGGGAACCTGCTCATATCAGTACATCAACATGATTGCTAGTCTGACAAGAGCCTAAGGGAGTCTCCCCACATTGTCAATGGGTCAGTTGCAGGAATAGCCAAGGTCCTTTCCCCTCCCCACTGCACAGGAAGACATCATGCATTGGATTTTGGGCTTTTCCTTGACTCCAATTGAAATCCTGCTCATACCAGCATAGGAGTTCATGGGATGGAAATCCTTGGATTCCAAATGGGAACATGCTCATATTAGTAGGGGAACTCATGGAATGTTAATCCTTGGATTCCAAATGGATACCTGCTCATATCAGTACAGGAGGTCATAAGATGGCAATTCCATTAATTGCAATTGGGAACCTTCTTATATGAGTACAGGGGGGTCATGGGATGTCGATCTTTAGATTCCCATTGGGAACCTGCTCATATCAGTACAGAAAGTCATTGAAGTCATTGGGTTTAAATCCTTGGATTCAAATTGGGAACCTGCTCATATCAGTGCAGTTGGTCATGGGATGTCAATTTTTGGATTCTAGTTGGGACCCTGCTCATGTAAGTACAGGTCATGGGATGTCAATCTTTTGATTTCAGTTCAGAAGTTGCTTATATTATTACAGGTGGTCATGGGATGACAATCCCTGGATTATAATCGGGAACCTGCTCATATCAGTACAGGAGGTCATGGGGTGGCAATCCTTGGATTCCAATTGGCAAACTGCTCATATGAGTACAGGAGGTCATTGGATGTCAATCCTTGGATCCCAATTGGGAACCTGCTCATATCAGTACATCAACATGATTGCTAGTCTGACAAGAGCCTAAGGGAGTCTCCCCACATTGTCAATGGGTCAGCTGCAGGAATTGGCCAAGGTCCTTTCTCCTCCCCACTGCACATGAAGACATCATGCATTGGATTTTGGGCTTTTCCTTGACTCCAATTGAAATCCTGCTCATACCAGCATAGGAGTTCATGGGATGGAAATCCTTGGATTCCAAATGGGAACATGCTCATATTAGTAGGGGAACTCATGGAATGTTAATCCTTGGATTCCAAATGGATACCTGCTCATATCAGTACAGGAGGTCATAAGATGGCAATTCCATTAATTGCAATTGGGAACCTTCTTATATGAGTACAGGGGGTCATGGGATGTCGATCTTTAGATTCCCATTGGGAACCTGCTCATATCAGGACAGAAAGTCATTGAAGTCATTGGGTTTAAATCCTTGGATTCAAATTGGGAACCTGCTCATATCAGTGCAGTTGGTCATGGGATGTCAATTTTTGGATTCTAGTTGGGACCCTGCTCATGTAAGTACAGGTCATGGGATGTCAATCTTTTGATTTCAGTTCAGAAGTTGCTTATATTATTACAGGTGGTCATGGGATGACAATCCCTGGATTATAATCGGGAACCTGCTCATATCAGTACAGGAGGTCATGGGATGTCAATCCCTGGATTCCAAATGGGAACCTGCTCATTCCAGTATAGGGGGTCATGGTATGTCAATCTTTGGATTCCCATTGAGAACCTGCTGATATCAGTGCAAGAGGCCATGGGGTGGCAATCCTTGGATTCCAATTGGCAAACTGCTCATATGAGTACAGGAGGTCATTGGATGTCAATCCTTGGATCCCAATTGGGAACCTGCTCATATCAGTACATCAACATGATTGCTAGTCTGACAAGAGCCTAAGGGAGTCTCCCCACATTGTCAATGGGTCAGCTGCAGCAATTGGCCAAGGTCCTTTCTCCTCCCCACTGCACATGAAGACATCATGCATTGGATTTTGGGCTTCTCCTGGACTCCAATTGAAATCCTGCTCATACCAGCACAGGAGTTCATGGGATGGAAATCCTTGGATTCCAAATGGAAACATGCTCATATTAGTACAGGAACTCATGCAATGTTAATCCTTGGATTCCAAATGGATACCTGCTCATATCAGTACAGGAGGTCATAAGATGGCAATTCCATTAATTGCAATTGGGAACCTTCTTATATGAGTACAGGTGGTCATGGGATGTCGATCTTTAGATTCCCATTGGGAACCTGCTCATATCAGTACAGAAAGTCATTGAAGTCATTGGATTTTAATCCTTGGATTCAAATTGGGAACCTGCTCATATGAGTACAGGAGGTCATTGGATGTCAATCCTTGGATCCCAATTGGGAACCTGCTCATATCAGTACATCAACATGATTGCTAGTCTGACAAGAGCCTAAGGGAGTCTTCCCACGTTGTCAATGGGTCAGTTGCAGGAATTGGCCAAGGTCCTTTCTCCTCCCCACTGCACAGGAAGACATCATGCATTGGATTTTGGGCTTCTCCTGGACTCCATTCGAAATCATGCTCATACCAGCACAGGAGTTCATGGGATGGAAATCCTTGGATTCCAAATGGGAACATGCTCATTTTAGTACAGGAACTCATGCAGTGTTAATCCTTGGATTCCAAATGGATACATGCTCATATCAGTACAGTAGGCCATGAGATGGCAATCCTTTAATTGCAATTGGGAACCTGCTTATATGAGTACAGGTGGTCATGGGATGTCGATCTTTGGATTCCCATTGGGAACCTGCTCATATCAGTACAGAAAGCCATTGGATTTTATTCCTTGGATTCAAATTGGGAACCTGCTCATATCAGTGCAGTTGGCCATGGGATGTCAATTTTTGGATTCTATTTGGGACCCTGCTCATGTAAGTACAGGAGGTCATGGTATGTCAGTCTTTGGATTTCAGTTCGGAACCTGCTTATATTATTACAGGGGGTCATGGGATGACAATCCTTGGATTCCAATCAGGAACCTGCTCATATCAGTACAGGAGGTCATGGGATGTCAATACCTAGATTCCAAATGGGAACCTGCTCATTCCAGTATAGAGGGTCATGGCATGTCAATGTTTGGATCCCCATTGGGAACCTGCTGATATTAGTGCAAGAGGCCATGGGATGGCAATCCTTGGATTCCAATTGGGAACCTGCTCATATCAGTGCAGTTGGCCATGGGATGTCAATTTTTGGATTCTATTTGGGACCCTGCTCATGTAAGTACAGGAGGTCATGGCATGTCAATCTTTGGATTTCAGTTCGGAACCTGCTTATATTATTACAGGTGGTCATGGAATGACAATCCTTGGATTATAATCGGGAACCTGCTCATATCATTACAGGAGGTCATGGGATGTCGATCCCTGGATTCCAAATGGGAACCTGCTCATTCCAGTATAGGGGGTCATAGTATGTCAATCTTTGGATTCCCATTGGAAACCTGCTGATATCAGTGCAAGAGGCCATGGGATGGCAACCCTTGGATTCCAATTGGGAGCCTGTTCATATCAGTGCAGGAGGTCATGGGATGGGCACGCCCAGTATTTAGTGCTGTCTGCGTCCCCATTGAGAAGATCTATCTCTACTTCTTGTCCCGACGACTACTAGAGAGTAATGAGCCTTGGAATTCGTGGATTTTGTTAGAAGCAAGCAGTGCTAAAGCTTTCAAAAAGTGTTCTCAAAAGGTACAGTCAATGCTCTCACTAACATTAAGGTTTATTCTCTTTGAAATAAAGTATCTATATAGGAAGTAGGTAGCTTTTAAAAGATGGTTCAGATCTTAATGATCAACTGAAAAATGTGTTTCTGTCTGGACTGTTTAGTGAAATTGTTTTAAAGAATAGCCATCATATTTAGGTGGAGGTCATCATTGAGATGTAACAAGCATGAAACTGTCCTTTAGTCTAGACAGACAGGCTTCCTCTCTACTTTAGTACAGGGATATCAGGGGCTTCCCAGCTGCTCTGCTAGGAACACCAAACAATAGGAAATATCTGTACGGGACGGCCCTATGTCTGCCAATACGAGTCTCACATCCTCCTGAACCTTGTCGCGTGGTTTAGTAGACGTCTACAGTCCTGGGACTCTTCTGTGACAGTCAGCGGTGGCTGCTAGGGAAAGTTTTTATTAATCTGAAATGGTGAACTTTGCTGACTCAGTAGACAACTCTCAGAGTACACAGCCAGGAACAGGGGTATGTGAGAATTATGATTCCTCATGCACCAAAATATTCACCAATGATTCCAATTGGTTGAATAAAGCCCACCGGGTCAAAACTTTTTAGAATGAAAAAAGCCACCAGCATTGTGTTAAAAAATATAAAGGTTGCAACTCAGGGCTGACCCTTGAAGAACTTCTTTTCTGCCACAAGATGTCCTCAGTCTTCTGGGTTGGCAGACACTCGGCATCATTCAACCTGGAAGACTGAGGACATACTGTAGGTGCAAGGAGTGTCATGGTTCTCCCATCACATAATGGATCGTTACAGTGCTTTTCATCCAAAGTATAATGCCATGGAGAGTGGTGCTGAGATCATCACTTCACTCTCTGCACCATCAAAGACTGTCCATTATTGGAGAAGAGGAAGAAGAGGGGAACCGTGCTTGTCAAATGCCTGGATTGAAGATTTAGGAACAAGATAGGTTTAAAAAAAATGCAAAACATGTAGCAGTGGTCCACCCGGGCGGGAGATGTAGAACTGGGGGTGGGAGGCTGAGCCTAGAGTTGGCCTTCAAACAACCAGAGATCAAACAACCAGAGATCTAGAGATAAACAAAGAAGAGGCGCTTCTAAGTGTAGACTTTAGTCGTTTTAATAAGGTATAATAAAAACTCACATCAGTTAAAGGTTACAAGCAAGAGCATGGGAAACCAATCCTGAATCCTCCAAGAAAGGGCGATCGTCGTCTCGTGCAGACGCTGCCGTCGGAGCCGATCTTCTCTCTTCACCGTAGGCACTGGCAGTAAGGTGAATGGAACTCAAACGAGGCTTGGAAAGCAAACAATCAGAAGCGAGACTTGGGAAGCTTAAAGCTCCGGCGTCGTTACTGGATGACGTCACAAAACTGTGACGCGTTTCTGAGCGCGCCTACTGCCGATGGATAGGCAGCCACGCTGCTTCTTCATGGCATAATAAAGGACTAATGCAAGAAAAAAGTTTATACCAAAGGAAGGGTGAGGGAGAGGGGAGGTCCTAGAAACGGGAGTCATAATAAATATGATACAACCTCCTCTAGATTGTGTATAAATATATGAACACAATAATTAGAAATCAGCAGTAGCGCTAATCAATCACAATATATGACAAGAATTTAAATTTCAATTTAAATTTTAAATTAAAATTCAGAAAAAAATAAATATAAACAAATATAAATAATAAAAAAATATTTTAATATTTATTATTATATGTATAAAAATATATAGGGATGGTGGATCTATATAATGCTAGAAACCATAATTAGAGAATAGATGGGAGTAAAAATTGGAAATGAAAAGAGAATGAAATAAGAAAATAATAATAGAAATAAAAAAGAAAATATAAATGCTAGAATAAGCACCTGCATCAAAACTGGGAGAAAAAAAATCAGGTGGGCCTGGATAATTACAGTTTGGTGGCGATTTCGATGCCTTCATTGAGGCCGCCTGGCGAGAGAGTATCGCTCCAATATGTTTCTCTCACACACATGCATGACCTTGTATTTGATCCTGAATAGTGTTATTATGCTGGAACCCGAGCGATACCTCCGCTCACCCGACTGATCCTACGGTACGTTGTGTGGCCACGCCTCTGACGCGTTTCGTCACTTTCTGACTTTGTCACAGCATAATAACGCTGTGGCGTCAGGACCGAAGTGAGCACCCCAATCCCCACTTATATTTTATCTTTGATTGATGTGCTTTACAAGTATTTCATATATACATGCAATATAGTGGATTTTGTTTGAATAAAAGGTCTTAAACGTTACTGCACTAGTGGGGCTCTTCTGTCCTTTTTTGCTATGAGCGTAAAAGAGGCTACCTAGTAACCAGGGATCTATTGTCATCTTTATCCTGATTGCCATGGTGAAATATCTCAGCGCTGTTAGCCATGACCCATGAGAGTGGAGGGCAAAAAGTGGGGGTGAGTTACCTGGCTGAGGGGAGTGGAGCACAGAGGTGGTGGATCTTCTGGGTGTTTCTCCATTCAGTAGGCACTTGACTCTCACCGGATCATCTGATTATCACTATTCTTTTGGATTTTTTAGTGGTTGTGGACTTTTTCCTTTACCTTCTGTGGAGTTGCTCACAGTGGAATTGGACTTTTTCATTTACCGCAATTTATTATTTGATATTATTTGATTGCATATGCACTATAATTATTTATATATACCCATGTAATCAAAATACATTGTGTACTGTATGTCGGTAGGCACTGGGGTTTGCGTAGATCCCTCCATTACAGTTCCCTGTCCAGACTATACCAATGGCCCTGGTTGGGCATTATCGCATGATACGGCAACTTTGTATATAATGCTGCCTCTGCTCCTGAGGAAGTGGTCTTGCACCATGAAACGCGTAGAGCTTTTATAGACGCAGCTGTTTATTTTATAATGTTTTATATTTGCTGTTATTATCAATCAAAATATACTATATTCATTATGAATATGTACAAATGTATATGGTTATATATATATATATATATATATATATATATATATATTTTTTTTTTTTTGTGCATTCATGAAGCATCCTTATCCATGCACATATATGAAATACCATATGTATGCAGGTGTATGCTATTGTTACCAATTTATTATCTTCATTTTTATCTTCATTTTTATTTATTTATTATTATCTCCATCATCAGCTGCCTCATATAAAGTCCCAACATCCCCTCATGTGCTCTACAAGAATTTAACTATTTTATATGCATTTATCTTACCACTGCCATTACCATGGCAATTATGTAACTTATTAACCCCCTTCATATAAGTATTTGGTTGCTATTACCATGGCAATTCTGTATAAATATGTTATTTTTCCTCTTTATTATTCTCATACCCAATTTACCACCCCTTATACCTCTTTTACAATATTTATTTTTTCCCCTTCCCCCCCCCCCCTCCCCCATTTTTTCGACTTTAATAGGGATGGAGGTGCTTTTTCATAAATGCCCAAATTTTTCTTTTTTTTTTTTTTTTTTTCATTTATATACAAAATACATTGTTGGCGAAAAAAAAAAAAATATAAAGGAGTACCTACAATTTTCTTTCCATACTGGAACCTAAAGTAAGAATTTTCTTACTAACTTTTCAGCCACATATCAGCAATAGTAGTTTGCAAATTGACCACAAGAGGGCATCACACAATCACATTTTCAAGTTCCAATGCAGGAATTCCACTGCTCTGAGTTTTGGATGCATATATACGGGAAGTGCGGTAGTGTGCCTATTCTTTAGGACTGCACACCATGAAACATTATTTTTCCTATCACAGGTATGAGTGCCCAGACATTACAAAAATTGAGACTATAAAAAAAAAATAAAAAAAAGCAGGCTATGTTTTTATAATACATTAATTCATTCGTGTTTGTATTTATTTATTTGATGGTCAGTTTTTAATCCTTTTAAATCAATAATTACAGGTTCATATAGAGCCCATATTTATGAAATAAAAAAAAAAATATATGGTCACATTTGCATATTGCCTAGACCTGAACTCTAGCTTCCATATATACAGTGGGTACGGAAAGTATTCAGACCCCCTTAAATTTTTCACTCTTTGTTATATTGCAGCCATTTGCTAAAATCATTTAAGTTCATTCTTCTTCCTCATGAATGTTCACATAGCACCCCATACTGACAGAAAAACACAGAATTGTTGACATTGTTGCAGATTTATTAAAAAAGATAAACTGAAATATCACATGGTCCTAAGTATTCAGACCCTTTGCTCAGTATTTAGTAGAAGCCCCCTTTTGATCGAATACAGCCAGGAGTCTTTTTGGGAAAGATGCAACAAGTCTTTCACACCTGGATTTGGAAATCCTCTGCCATTCCTCCTTGCAGATCTTCTCCAGTTCTGTCAGGTTGGATGGTAAACGTTGGTGGACAGCCATTTTTAGGTCTCTCCAGAGATGCTCAATTGGGTTTAAGTCAGGGCTCTGGCTGGGCCATTCAAGAACAGTCATGGAGTTGTTGTGAAGCCACTCCTTCGTTATTTTAGCTGTGTGCTTAGGGTCATTGTCTTGTTGGAAGGTAAACCTTCGGCCCAGTCTGAGGTCCAGAGCACTCTGGAGAAGGTTTTTGTCCAGGATATCCTTGTACTTGGCCGCATTCATCTTTCCCTCGATTGCAACCAGTCGTCCTGTCCCTGCAGCTGAAAAACACCCCCACAGCATGATGCTGCCACCACCATGCTTCACTGTTGGGACTGTATTGGACAGGTGATGAGCAGTGCCTGGTTTTCTCCACACATACCGCTTAGAATTAAGGCCAAAAAGTTCTATTTTGGTCTCATCAGACCAGAGAATCTTATTTCTCACCATCTTGGAGTCCTTCAGGTGTTTTTTAGCAAACTCCATGCGGGCTTTCATGTGTCTTACACTGAGGAGAGGCTTCCGTCGGGCCACTCTGCCATAAAGCCCCGACTGGTGGAGGGCTGCAGTGATGGTTGACTTTCTACAACTTTCTCCCATCTCCTGACTGCATCTCTGGAGCTCAGCCACAGTGATCTTTGGGTTCTTCTTTACCTCTCTCACCAAGGCTCTTCTCCCCCGATAGCTCAGTTTGGCCGGACGGCCAGCTCTAGGAAGGGTTCTGGTCGTCCCAAACGTCTTCCATTTGAGGATTATGGAGGCCACTGTGCTCTTAGGAACCTTAAGTGCAGCAGAAATCTTTTTGTAACCTTGGCCAGATCTGTGCCTTGCCACAATTCTGTCTCTGAGCTCTTCAGGCAGTTCCTTTGACCTCATGATTCTCATTTGCTCTGACATGCATTGTGATCTGGAAGGTCTTATATAGACAGGTGTGTGGCTTTCCTAATCAAGTCCAATCAGTATAATCAAACACAGCTGGACTCAAATGAAGGTGTAGAACAATTTCAAGGATGATCAGAAGAAATGGAAAGCACCTGAGTTAAATATATGAGTGTCACAGCAAAGGGTCTGAATACTTAGGACCATGTGATATTTCAGTTTTTCTTTTTTAATAAATCTGCAACAATGTCAACAATTCTGTGTTTTTCCATCAATATGGGGTGCTATGTGTACATTCATGAGGAAGAAGAATGAACTTAAATGATTTTAGCAAATGGCTGCAATATAACAAAGAGTGAAAAATTTAAGGGGGTCTGAATACTTTCCGTACCCACTGTATATAAATATATATATATATATATTTTAATGTGCACACCTAGGATCACTGTGAACGAATAAACGGGAAAAGAGGAGAAAGGGCCGTTTTCCCCACAAAAACAGTCCCAGGGAAGGGGGAAATGGAAAATAGGGGAGTGGATGGGATTTTTATGGTGCCATCTTAACTAATAGATACTTAAAATAGAAAGTTTTTGTATCAAATTCTATAATACACATTAAAACAGGACAAAGGTCCATCGCCTCAAGAGTGGATAGCTTAAAAACAGGATGTGCCATACAATGTTCAAGCATGCATTCCTCTACAGGTTTCCCGGATTGGCCGCTTCTTCAGGAGGATACAAATGCACTCTTACAGATGTTAACCACTTAAGCCCAGGAGGATGTGGCTGCTCAAAGACCTGGCCTCTTTTGCGATTCGGCACTGCTTGACTGTAACGGACAATTTCGCGGTCGTGCGACGTTGTACCCAAATGAAATTGATGTTCTTTTTTTCCCACAAACAGAGCTTTCTTTTGGTGCTATTTGATCACCTGTGCAATTTTTACTTTTTGCGCTATAAACAAAAAAAGAGCGACAATTTTGAAAAAAATAACAATATTTTTCACATTTTTTTATATGAAATTCCCCAAAAAAAAATGTAAAAATCAAAATTTTTTAACATTTTAGGCCAATTTGTTTTCTGCTACATATTTTTGGTAAAAAAAAATAGCAATAAGCGTATTTTGATTGGTTTGCGCAAAAGTTATTGCGTTTACTAAGATTTATGTCATTTTTATTGTTTTTTTTTTTTTAACCAGTAAGGACGGCGATCTGCGATTTTTTTTTGCGTGACTGCGACATTGCGGCGGACAGATCGGACCCCTGACTGACATTTTTGACACTTTTGGGGGTACCAGTGACATTACTGCAGTAATCGGTGCTATAAATATGCACTGTTACTGTAAAAATGACACTGGCAGTGAAGGGGTTAACTTTATTGGTGATCAAGGGGTTAAATGTATCCCTAGGGGCTTGATTCTAACTGTAAAGGGGCGTTACTTGTGATGTAACCACAGAGACATACGATCCTACATAGCAGGATTGTATAGTCCCTGCAGTTACATCAGGGAGAATGACAGGCGGCTGTGTTTACATCAGCCGTCTGTCTTTCTCCCTCTCCTGCGGGAGATCGCGAGTGACCGGCGGACATCGGAGCCGCCGGTCACTCGCACGGGGATGTCAGGGAACAAGCGGGGGCGCGTGCTCGCCCCCTAGAGGCTCGTGGGCGAGTGACGTACCAGTACGTCACTTTGCCCAGGAGGGGCTGACCGCCGCAGTATATAGTCGTGCGGCAGTCGGCAAGGGGTTAATAGAAACGAGTAAATATTTTTTAAAAAACAAACAAAAATCAGAAAACAATGAGTCAGAGTTATAGAATGATATAGCATTGCTTATACATCACAAACGTGGGGAAGGGTTTGGGCTCACCTGGAGACAGCATGGATCACAACCCCTCTAGCGGGTCAGCCACCGAAAAACTCTCACCGGCGGACATGGGAGACACTAATAGTGGTAACGTAACAGGAGGAATTTTAGTATTAGATTCATATATATTCCCATGACAAGAAGAAGAGGAATGAACAGAGGAAAAGAGAGGGGGGAGGGGGGGAGGGGGGGGTAAGGGGGAAGGGAAGGAAGAGAAGGGGAAGGAAAGAGGTAGGGCGGAAAAAAAGGAAAGAAAGGGGATGCGGGGGAGGGGCCGAGGGACAGGGAAACAGGCCAGGAAAAGGGGGGGGGGAGGGGGGGGGGGGAAGGCATAAGGAGGGGAGGAAAAAGGAGGGGGGAGGGAAAAGGAAACAAGGCGGAAGAAAAAGAGGGGGACAGAGGAGGGGGGGGGGAGTAGAAAGAAAGTAAGAAGGAAGAAAAGGTACTGGAAAAGAGATAGGAGGAAAGGAAAAGGGGGTGGGGTGTGGTAGGGGGTGGAGGGTGAAGGAGCAACCTAGAGAAAAAAAAAAGCAAAAGAAGGAAACCCAGCTAGGAGAAGAAGAAATTGGTGCAGTCTAGTGGGGTGGTGAGACATGGGGAATAGCAAGTGAAAAATACCATACCATAGAAGATTACAAAAAATCATCATCCACCAAGGGGGGGGTGGGGAGAGAAACGGTATACAGAGAGGCTGAACAGTGCACATGTACTTCTTGTAGGGGGAATCTGTATGGTTAGACAGATATCCCCCAAAAACAGTCAGAGGTAAAAGAATCCTGTATATTTAGAAAATAAAAGAGTGTGAACTCTTTGACAGGTACTCTTTTCTGAATCATGTTGTAATAAAATAAATAAAATTAATACATAAAAAAAAATAAATAAATAAAAGCACCCCCTTCCCATTTGCATATATATATATATACTGTCGAGAGTTTAAATTGATAAAACAACTGCCATTTATTTTTCCCTCATCACCGTGTGATCTCTTATTTATAAGATGGATCTCTGCCAGGCAGGGTCCGATAATCCGGAGAAAATATCATCAATGTACCATCTGCAAACATTAAATGTTTACAAAAAAAAAAAAAAAGATCGGAGTTTGCGTTTGGGACACAAAAATACGATCAATGTAATTATTTCACATTGCAGAACAGAAAATGCAGATGGTGGCAAAAGCCACACATGGGACCCGAATGTAGGAAGTAATTGTACCTTATAAATATATTAAAACATTTTAATTGGTCCTGGCCGCAAATATTGTGCTTACAGTACAGAGAAACCATAACTGTCTAATTTAGCTTGCTGCTAGTCTTGTTGTAATGTATTTATTTATTAATGTATTTGTTTATTTATAAATATAATATAACATTATATAGTATAATATAATATAACATTATATAATAATATAATATATAATATAATGTAATATAATATCATATCATACAATATAATATCATATCATATCTTATCATACAGTATAACTTAATATAATATAATATTTAACATAATAATATATAATATAATATAATATAATATAATATAATATAATATAATATAATATAATATAATATAATTACCCTGTTTAAT
Source organism: Pelophylax lessonae (assembly GCF_965119305.1). Lineage (NCBI taxonomy): Eukaryota > Metazoa > Chordata > Amphibia > Anura > Ranidae > Pelophylax > Pelophylax lessonae. The sequence continues at coordinate 865,649,931 of NC_138768.1, read as the reverse complement.
TTACGGCAACATTGCATCTGCTGTTATGTACTCTCATTATTCTTCAATAACATTTAAAAAAAAAAATAATAATAATATAATATAATATATCATACAATATAATTTAATAAAATATAATATTTAACATAATAATATATAATATAATATCATATATCATTTAATATAATATATTATTTTACCCTGTTTAATTTACGGCAACATTGCATCTGCTGTTATGTACTCTCATTATTCTTCAATAAAAAATTTTGAAAAAAATAATAATAATATAATATCATATCATACAATATAATTTAATATAATATAATATTTAACATAATATATAATATAATGTAATATAATATCATATCATACAAGATAATATAATATAATATTATTTTACCCTGTTTAATTTAAGGCAACATTGCATCTGCTATTATGTTCTCTCATTAATCTTCAATAACATTTTTTGAAAAAAAAAAATAATATAATATCATATCATATCATACAATATCATACAATATAATTTAATATAATTTAATATAATATATATAATATAATTATAAATAATTAATAAATACATTTTTTATTATACTTTTATTCAAATTAGTCTAATTTAGACTGCGTATCATAAACAACTACTATCTGCAAATTTTGCAAAAAAAAAAAAAAAGTGAATGAGTAAATAAAATTGAACCTAAGCTATTTTAAAACACTCTGGTTGTAAAAATCTAATAATTTAGGGTCTAATCTCCCTGTCGTTTCACTAAAGAGAAACTGTCACCTGCCCATGGTATCGGATAGGGGGCTTGCTAGCCCCCTTGTGATACCAAAACATTTTTATTCATTTATAAATGTATTCAAATTAGTCTAATTTAGACTGCGTATCATAAACAACTGCTATTTACAAAAAAAAAAAAAGAGTTTTGTTTTAGCATAACTAAAGTTAGTCTTTAGCAAAATAAATAAAAAAAAGTGAATGAATAAATAAAATTCAACCTAAGCTATTTTAAAACACTCTGGACTTAAAGTGGTTATAAAAATCGAATCATTTAGGGCAGGGATTCCCAAACTACGGCCCTGCAGTTGTTCAGGAACTACAATTCCCATGATGCCTAGTCATGTATGTGAATGTCAGAGTTTTACAATGCCTCTTGGGATGTGTGGTTCTGCAACAACTGCAGGGCCGTAGTTTGGGAATCTCTGATTTAGGGTCTAATCTCCCTGTTGTTTCACTAAAGAGAACCTGTCACCTGCCCATGGTATCAGATAGGGGGCTTGCAAGCACCCTTGTGATACCAATAAAGTTAAATTTAAAAAAAGAAAAATTTCAAAACATGTAAATTGTTGGAAAAAAATAAATAAAAATGTAACAAAATAAATAAAAATAATAAGTAAAAACATAAATAAATACATAAAAGCACCCCCTTCCCTTTTGCATGTATATATATATATATATATATATATATATATATATATATACTGTAGAGAGTTTAAAATTGATAAAACAACTGCAATTTATTTTTCCCTCACCACCCTGTGATCTCTTATTTATAAGATGGATCTCTGCCGCGGGGGATGGGATATTATTCAGGTTAAAATATCATCAATGTACCATCTGCAAACATTAAATGTTTACAAAAAAAAAGATCGGAGTTTGCTTTTGGGACACAAAAATATGATCAATGTAATTATTTCACATTGCAGAACAGAAAATACAGATGGTGGCAAAAGCCGAATGTAGGAATTAATTGTACCTTATAAATATATGAAACATTTTAATTGGTCCTGGCCACAATTATAGTGCTTACAGTACAGAGAATCCATAACTGTCTAATTTAGCTTGCTGCTAGTCTTGTTTTAATGTCTTTACTTATCTATTAATGTATTTATTTATAAATATAATAATATAATATTTAAAATAATTATAAATAATTATAAAATAAATAATTTTTTATTCATTTATAAATGTATTCAAATTAGTTTGATTTAGACTGCGTATCATAAAAAACTGCTATTTCCCCCAAAAAAAACAACCTATATTTATTTCTGTTTTTTTTAAGCAAAATAAATAAAAAAAATGAATGAATAAATAAAACTGAACCTAAGCTATTTAAAAACACTCTGGACTTGAAGTGGTTATAAAAATCTCATCGTTTAGGATCTAATCTCCCTGTTGTTTCCCTTAAGAGAACCTGTCACCTGCCCTTGGTATTGGATAGGGGGTTTGCTAGCCCCCTTGTGATACCAACAAAGTTAAATTAAAAAAAATAAAAATTCAAAACATGTAAATGGTTGGAAAAAAATACAAAAAATGTAATAAAATAAATAAAAATAATAAAAATTAAAAGCATCCCCTTCCTTTTTGCATATATATACTGTGAGTATGTAAATATACTAATTACATATGTAAATAATAATAACACCAACACCAGCAGATGACATGACTTCCCAAATCGTCACAGACTGTGGAAATGGTTGCATTTTATTTGGAAATCAAGGTCCCAGAGTCTGGAGGAGGAGTGGAGAGGCACACTCCTGGTGCTGCAGACAAACCACACCATACCCCCCCCCCCCCCGGACCACACCAGGCCGCGCACAATACCCCCCCCCCCCCCGCCCCATGACCACAGCAGGACAGGGGACGGGACACAAGGGACAGGACAGAGGACAGGACCCCCCTGATCACTCACCCTGCCTGGATATCTGCAGCAACCGGTGGCTTCGGCTTCTTCCTCGCTTGGCGGTAACTCTGATACGAACCTTGTCACTTTGTGCCTGGATTGGTTTTGCCTGCTTGAATATGGTTCAGGACGCCTACTGGTTGTTATTGTTAACCATGTTTAGTTTGGGGATCCAAGTGTATTCGAGTTGGAATGGATGCACAGGGAGGAATGGGGTTTGGAGTAACTTTGCATATGCAACCGTTTTATTTGTGTTGTTTTCCATTAGTTTTAGAAGGAATGTCTAATATATGTTATTGGGAGGTGTTGCTGACGGGACCAAAGCTGAGAATTAGCTTGCCCTGGCACCAATACCTTCTTTTGATTGTCCTTGGGGATCTGGATGCAGAGTCCCAGTTATGTCTACTATTCTTTACCCTACCATTATGGCCCCCCTGACACTGATCTCCTGGAATGTCTGGGGGTTAAACTCCAAAATTAAGTGTGTTTTGGTCTTTAACTTTCTTAAAAAATACAGCCCGGATATCTATATTTTGCAAGAAACACGCTTGGTTGGTAGTAGGATGCTTAGCCTTAAGAAGCCGTGGGTAGGACATTATTACCAATTCACATATACCACACATGCCAGAGGAGTTAGTGTACTTATTCGCAAAACCCTGCCTTTTGTCTTTCTGGACCTGCATCTGGATCCTGAGTGTAAATTTGTGGTGATACATGCTGTAATTGACAATCTGCCAATGGTACTGGTAGGCCTTTATGTTCCTCCACCAGCCATGGTTGCTCTCCCCACTAAGGTGACCAGGGGCAGACTGGCAACTTTCAGCCCAGGGGACAAGTACAAACCAGAGGCCCATGGCGCAACAACTCGGCCCCACTCTCCCTCTTCCCGTAATCCTCCTGATCCCCATTCCAGGCTGAAGCTCCGCTCCAGGTACTCTGTACTCATTGGCTGAATCCGGGTTCCCAACCTGGCCAGCAGGGGACTATTGGGGGGAGCTGGGACAGCTCGGTTGGGGCTGGCCAGGGGAGGAGAGTCTCCAGTGGGGCATGGAACCAGCCTCTGCTCAGACACAGTTTACACCATCCATGCTGGGGAGGGAGGCCTGCCCTCTGTCCTTGTCTTCATCTTGCACTCAGAAGGTCAGTGGCTGAGACTTTTTGCTTCTCTTCACCAGGAATCCTTTAGGCATGTCTGTGCAGCCTTTTTACAAGAGATTAGAGTGGCCCAGGGGGCAATTGCCCCCCTGCCCCCTGGCCCAGTCCTCCCCTGAAGGTGACACAGCTGATATCCGCTTACCCTGCTGCTGCGGTCATCTTGGCTGGGTATTTCAACATGGTCCCCTGCCCCAGTGTTGACAAGTTAACCCCAGATGTGGCCACAGGCTCCCTGCTCTCCCGTTAGGGCCACCACGTTTGGTCTTATTTACGTGTGTAGGTGGAAACACCCCTATTCTCGTTGATATATGTGCAACTCAACCACGTATGGAGCTATTTCACGTATTGATCTCATATATGTCAGCAGCCCTGTTATGGCTAAAGTGCGAGAGGTGTCTGTCCTCCCTAGAGGTGTTTTGGATCACGCCCCTGTTCTATTATGTCTACAGATTACCGGGAACCCAACTGACTGCCTTTGAAGACTCTCCAGATACTGGGTTTCCGATGATATTAGAATAGGCTATTTTGTCGTTTTGTGGATCTGGACCCTCCCCAGCGGCATCGGCTTCCAGCTGGGAGAACTTCAAGGCTCATATACCTGGTCAGTACCAGTCTGCCATTGACTCGGCCCGTCGGTCTTCTCAGGCTTCACTTCCTCGAGCTGAGGCTGCGGCTCACGTGCTGGAGGCCCAATACACAATGAATAGAAGTCAGGGTCTATGGACAGATTTATATGCGGCATTCAGGGCCGTCTTTTCCATTGGGCAAGCCCAGCGGTTGCCCGGGGGCCCCACTTGCCAAAGGGCCCCACACACAGGGTGGCAATTACACTGTCCCCCCCCAGGCCAGTCTTCAGAGTAGTTTACCTGGTGGTCTAGGGCCCCCCCCCTCCCCGTTGTCCGCCGCCCCCCCCCACTGTCCGCCGGTGGCTCGGAGTCTCCCTGCACACTGGTTGCTAGGAAGGCCAGCCGATTGGCATCTAGCAACCAGTGACGTTCTGAGAGGACCCATCATGCACAGGGGAGAAGGATCCTCCTCGTCGGCTTGTCCTCCTCTCTCCGCACCTAGAAGATGGGCTCCACCCACCTCCTCCCTTCATGTGCTGTGCAGCCCTTGTGGAAGGTAAGCAGACTGCTCTCTCTCCATTGACTGTCTGTGCCATCCTTTTCCTGCCCAATATATCCTCTGTGTGTGCCATCCTACTCTCTCTCTCTCTCGTAGACACTGCATTGCCCGGGGTTCTATAAGGCTCTTAAGATGGCACTGGTGGCATTGAGGGAGGTTCAGCTTCTTAGAGTCTCGGCAGCTAAAAAACAAATGCTTTATCAGTTGCAAAGACTGTTTGAACAGGGTGAGCGGACCGGGCCCCTGCTAGGCTGGCTTTGTAGGGAACAGAGGTATCTGTACATGTGGCGAATATCAAACATGATACAGGGAGACTGTTATCTGACCCAGGGCTGTCTTTAACACAGAGCAAAAGGGGCAGCTGCCCTGGGCCCAGTCCTTGTTGTGGGACCCAAAGCAGCAGCCCCTTGAGCCTGCACTGCCTGCAAATAGGTGGATTTTAGAGGGCCCAATCAATATTAAAGACGACTCTGATCTGACCCTGGGGAAATCAATTCTCGTATTGCCTCATATCATGCGGACTTGTATTCCTCCAGGGATGGATATACCCCAGCCAAACTACACTCCTTCTTGGAGCCCATTCAGTTCCCTGAACTGTTTGAGGAGGCCCGTAAGACAGAAATACAAATTGAAATTGCTTCTATGCAGGCAAGTAAGGTGAGCATGGTCTTCCAGCTGTGTTTTTTAAGACCCATAGAGCTTCTATCACTACTAGACTTCATGAGGTACTGATGACGTCTCTTAACCACTTAAGCCCCGGAGGATTTGGCTGCTCAAAGACCAGGCCCTATTTTGCGATTCGGCACTGCATGACTGTAACGGACATCGGAGGAAGGCAGGGAACGAGCGGGGGCGGGAGACCCCTACAGGCTCGTGGGCAAGTGACGTACCCATACGTTACTTTGCCCAGGAGAGGCTGACTGCCGCAGTACATAATCATGCGGCAGTCGGCAAGTGGTTAAGGACTCTTTGCTGCCACCCTCAATGTCCAGAGCTGTTTTTGTAGTTCTACCTGAACCGGGGAAAGACCCCAAAATCTGTTCACCGTATAGACCTATTTCTCTGCTGAACTAAGCTTCTGGCATTCCGGCTTAACAAAGTGATTCTTTCCTTGATACATGGGGATCAAACTGTTTTTTTTTTGCCGGCTAAGTGCAAATCAATCTGAGACGGTTGTTTACTGTGGTTGACAGGGAGGGTGGAGGGGGTGGATCAGAGGTGGTGGCTTCCCTAGATGCCAAAAAAGCCTTTGACTCGGTGGAGTGGGACTATTTGTGGATGGTCCAACACAAATTCTGGTTTGGACTGGTTTTATATTGTGGTTGCAAATGTTGCACTGATTACTGTAGTAATGTCACTGGTCCCCCCCAAAAGTGTCAAAAATGTCAGTTAGGGGTCCGATCTGTCCGCCGCAATGTCGCTGTCCCGCTAAAAATTGCCGATCGCTGCCATTACTAGTAAAAAAAAATAAAAATGACATACATTTTTCACCTAGTTTGTAGATGTGATAACGTTTGTGCAAACCAATCAAAATACGCTTATTGGGATTTTTTTTTTTTTTTTACCAAAAATATGTAGCAGAATACAAATTGGCCTAAAATTATGAAAACATTTTATTTTTTAAATTTTATTTTTTGGGAATGTACTATAGCAGAATGTAAAAAAATATTGTTTGTTTTTTTTTTCTCAGAATTGTTGCTCTTTCTTTGTTTATAGCACAAAAAATAAAAATCACACAGGTGACCAAATACCACCAAACGAAAGCTCTATTTGTGGGGAAAAAAGAACATCAATTTTATTTGGGTACAGCGTCGCACGACCGCGAAATTGTCAGTTAAGATAACGCAGTGCCGAATCGCAAAAAATGGCCTGGTCACTAAGGGGGTAAAACCTTCCGGGCCAGAAGTGGTTTTTAAGCTTGATCTCCTGATTCTATTACTGGGGATGACGGACACCTTGTCTAATAATACACATACTAAGCTGTTTATATTTATCCACTTCTGGAAAATTTTGTACAAAATTTTTTACAAAATTTGGTCCACCTGGGTTGAGGATAGGAGTCTAATACCAGTGTAATCCCATGGTATATTTATTTGTCACCTTACCCCCTCCCCCTCACGCCCCTTATATATGTATTATATCCTTTATATCAAGTTTCTGACACTGCTGAGTTGATGTGTATGTCTCTATCTTAACCACTTCTGGACCAGGCTTTTTTCTGACACTTGTTTTTTCCAAGGTAAAATATTAGAACTCCCAAACATTATATATATATATATATATATATATATATATTTAGCAGAGACCCTAGAGAATAAAATGGAGATTGTTGAAATATTTTTCATCACACCGTATTTGCGCAGCGGTCTTACAAACACAATTTCTTTGAAAACAAAATACAATTTTTTTAAATTTAAAAAATAAGAAAACAGTAAAATTTGCCATTTTTTTTTTTCCATAATGTGAAAGATAAAGTTACGTAAAGTAAATAGATACCCAACATGTCACGCTTCAAAATTGCGCACGCTCATGGAATGGCGACAAATATTGGTACTTAAAAATCCACATAGGCGACATTTTAAAAATTTCTACAGGTTACCAGTTTAGAGTTACAGAGGAGGTCTAATTATTGCTCTCGCTCTAACGATCGTGGTGATATCTCACATGTGTGGTTTGAACACCGTTTACATATGTGGGCATGACTTGCGTGTGCATTCGCTTCTGCGCGAGAGCTAACGGGGACGGAGCGCTTTAACTTTCTTATTTTCCTATTTATTTTATCTTTTATTTTTTTAATTTTACACTGTCCTGTAAAAAAAAAAAAAAAATCACTTTTATCCCTTGTAATAGAAATAAGCAGGACAGGACCTCTTTAATGTGAGATCTGGGGGTCAAAAAGACCTCACATCTCACATCTACGCTAAAAAAAAAAAAAAAGTAATTTTTTTTCATGATGAAAAAAAATTGGCTCTTTAAAACTGTTGCTAGGAACTAGGTCCTCCAAGGCCATAGAGTGGAGTGGGGGCCATCTTGCCCTCACTCAACTTCCTGCCTGAGAGGAGAGCGTACCGCATCTGTTTCCCCGCTACCGACAGGTCCGGAAAGCCAGGAAAACGACCGGAAAGCGCCTCCTGTCGCCTATAAAAGTGATCCTGCGGCGAATCCGCCGGTGGGACCGCCCTTATGTTAAAGCGGACCGCCCGCCGTGTAAAGAAGTACCGGGGTTATGGCAGCTATCTGCTGCCATAACCCCGCTATTTAATGTCAAAGTCCCGACGTAAATACACGGTGGGCGGGCCGTAAGTGGTTAAAAAAAAATTAAAAGAAGGAAATGCTTGAAATATATCACTCTGTGTGTAACGTATCTATATAAAATATGAGTTTCATTTTTTTTAATTGAATTACTGAAATAAAATAACTTTTTGATGATATTCTAATTTTATGAGATGCATCTGTATGTATGACAGATAAAAAAAAAAAAAATTGACCTGGATGCGACGTGGTTAATGCTCTTCTCACTCAATGGGCAAAATAATTACATCATTAAAAAATAAAAACCCCATGATAAAATTCAGCTTTCAACAACATCTGTAGCTTTGGTCCAGAGGCAGACAAAACAAAATTCCCACAAATATTCTGAACACAGGATGATAAAAAGAAAAAAAAAAAATTCTTTGGCAGTTGGATAAATTTCCTGGTATAAACTATTTGCTATCCTTGCCTTAGATAATGATAATGCACCAGGGACACAGAGCGCGGTGCGGGAATAGTGTCATTCTATGGTGTCATCGAGCTCTTAGGATGTGTACTGTCACTCATGATAAGCGGAGGGGGGCGCAGCCACTTACTGGAAGATAGAAATGTCCCTTCTAATACTTTCCTCAAAATGTTTATTCTTTTCTCAGGGGTCTATAAACTGTACACAGCTGACACTGCAATTACCTCTTCCAACCATTGAAATTAATAGGAGCTGAATCTGTTAAACCAATTCTAATTTTCTGAGCTAACGGGTAAATGGTTGTCAAAAAATAGCATGGGGGGGGGGGGGGTCACTGGCATGGGGAATATTTATATTATATTTTTAAATATTAAATATTATTTTTATAATAATTATTATTATTATTATTATTGATAATAATAACAACAACAATAATAATAATAATAATAGTAATAATAATAATAATAATAATAATAATAATAATATATTTTTTAATATTTATATTATATATATATATATTTTTTTTTAACCACTTCCAGACCGCCCGCCGCAGTTTTACTACAAATTCTGGATGGACCCTCTTCACACTGCTACACCCTTTCATGCAAACTATGCAATGAAAATCAGGGATATTTAGTTGACATATATTGCAGTACATGTTTAACCACTTAAGCCCCGGAAGATTTTACCCCCTTCCTGACCAGGGGGTATTTTGCGATTCGGCACTGCGTGACATTAACGGACAATTGCACGGTCGTGCGACGCTGTACCTAAACGAATTTGACGTCCTTTTTTTTCCCACAAACAGAGCTTTCTTTTGGTGGTATTTGATCACCTGTGCGATTTTTTGATCATGCGCTATAAACAAAAAAAAAAGCGTCAATTTTGCTAAAACAACAATATTTTTCAAATTTTTTTATATGAAATTCCCCCCCAAAAAAATGTAAAAATCTAAATTTTTTAACATTTTCGGCCAATTTGTTTTGTGCTACATATGTTTGGTAAAAAAAAATCGCAAAAAGCGTATTTTGATTGGTTTGCGCAAAAGTTATCGCGTTTACTAACAAAGGGAAAGATTTTTGTCATTTTTTTTTTTTAACGCGTAATGGCGGCGATCTGCGATTTTTTTTTTTGCGGTACTGCAACATTCGGGCGGACAGATCGGACCCTTGACTGACATTTTTGACACTTTTGGGGTTACCAGTGACATTACTACAGTAATCAGTGCTATACATATGCACTGTTACTGTAAAATTACACTGGCAGTGAAGGGGTTAACTTTATTTGAGAGGGAGGGGCTGTGTGTGTCCCTAGGGGCGTGATTATAACTGTGATTGGCTGTGGCTTGAGCTGTAGGAACAATGATCAACGGTCCTACATAGTAGAACCGTATGATCAGTGTTTCTACACAGTGGAGAATGACAGGTGGCTTGTTTACACAAGCCGCCTGACTTTCTCCCTCTCCCCCGACGATCGCAGAGTGACCGGCGGACATCGGGTCCACCGGTCACACGCGTGGGGGGGCCCGTGACCGCGCGGGAGCGCGCCTCCGGCGGCGCGCGCTCGCTCCCCAGAGCCTCACAGGCTAGTGACGTTTATATACAAGTGGTTAAGCTGACCGACTGCGTCAAAGTAATCCCTCTTCTGGCCAGTCCTACTCTGCTCTGCCACTGGACATATATTTTTTTTTTATTGGCAAATGATAAACTATTTTATAATCATATTTTTCTTAAATGAAATATGCAGTGTATGTGGTATGTGTTTATGGAATGATTGTATGATACATACGCTATTTCTCACATTTCGTCATGATTAAAAAAAAAAGGATACTTTTTAGAATTTTTTGAGATATGACTACCAAATGTTATGAAGATAAGATAAAACAGAGTGCAGAGTTCAGGAGTGCCCTACTTACAGAGTGCAGTGTTCAGGAGCACGCTGCATAAAGAATACAGGGCTAAGTAGCGCTCAGGAGCATGCTACATAAAGAATGCAGGGCTCAGCTTTGCGCTACATAAAGAATGCAGGGCTCAGGAGTGCGCTACATAAAGAATGCAGGGCTCAGCGGTGCGCTACTAAAAAATACATGGCTTAGGAGGGCACTACAAAAAGAATTCAGGGCTCAAGAGTGCGCTACATAAAGAATGCAGGGCTCAGGAGTGTGCTACATAAAGAATGCAGGGCTCAGGAGTGCGCAACATAAAGAAGCAGGGCTCAGAAGTGCGTTACATAAAGAAACAGGGATCAGGAGTGCACTACATAAAGAATGTGGGGCTCAGGAGTGCACTACATAAAGAATGCAGGGCTCAGCGGTGCACTACATAAAAATGCGGGGCTTAGGAGGGCACTACAAAAAGAATGCAGGGCTCAAGAGTGCACTACATAAAGAATGAAGGGCTCAGGAGGGCGCTACAAAAAGAATGCAGGGCTCAGGAGCATGCTACATAAAGAATGCAGGGCTCAGGAGTGCGCTACATAAAGAACGCAGGGCTCAGGAGTGTGCTACATAAAGAATGTGGGGCTCAGCAGTGCGCTACATAAAAAAAGCAGGGCTCAGGAGTGCACTACATAGAGAATGTGGGGCTCAGGAGTGCGCAACATAAAGAATGCAGGGCTCAGGAGGGTGCTACAAAAAGAATGCAGGGCTCAGGAGTGCGCTACATAAAGAATGCAGGTCTCAGGAGTGCGCTACATAAAGAATGCAGGGCTCAGGAGTGCACTACATAAAGAATGCAGGGCTCAGGAGGGCGCTACAAAAAGAATGCAGGGCTCAGGAGTGCACTACATAAAGGATGCAGGGCTCAGGAGTGCGCTATATAAAGAATGCAGGGCTCAGCGGTGCGCTTCTTAAAAAATGCAGGGCTTAGGAGGGCACTACAAAAAAAATGCAGGGCTTAGGAGGGAACTACAAAAAGAATGCAGGGCTCAAGAGTGCACTACATAAAGAATGAAGGGCTCAGGAGGGCGCTACAAAAAGAATTCAGGGCTCAGGAGCGTGCTACATAAAGAATGCAGGGCTCAGGAGTGCGCTACATAAAGAACGCAGGGCTCAGGAGGGTGCTACAAAAAGAATGCAGGGCTCAGGAGTGCGCTACATAAAGAATGCAGGTCTCAGGAGTGCGCTACATAAAGAATGCAGGGCTCAGGAGTGCGCTACATAAAGAATGCAGGGCTCAGGAGGGCGCTACAAAAAGAATGCAGGGCTCAGGAGTGCACTACATAAAGAATGCTGGGCTCAGGAATGTGCTACATAAAGAATGCAGGGCTCAGGAGTGCACTACATAAAGAATGCAGGGCTCAGGAATGTGCTACATAAAGAATGCACGGCTCAGGAGTGCGCTACATAAAGAACGCAGGGCTCAGGAGTGTGCTACATAAAGAATATGGGGCTCAGCAGTGTGCTACATAAAAAATGCAGGGCTCAGGAGTGCACTACATAAAGAATGCAGGGCTTAGGAGGGCACTACAAAAAGAATGCAGGGCTCAGGAGTGCGCTACATAAAGAATGCATGGCTCAGGAGTGTGCTACATAAAGAAGGAAGGGCTCAGGAGTGCACTACATAAAGAAGCAGGGCTCAGGAGTGCGCTCCATAAAGAATGCCGGGCTCAGGAGTGCACTACATAAAGAATGTAGGGCTCAGGAGTGTGCTACATAAAGAATGCAGGGCTCATGAGTGCACTACATAAAGAATGTTGGGCTCAGGAGTGCACTACATAAAGAATGTGGGGCTCAGGAGTGCACTACATAAAGAATGCAGGGCTCAGGGGGGCACTACATAAAGAATGCAGGGCTCAGGAGTGCGCTACATAAAGAATGTAGGGCTCAGGAGTGTGCTACATAAAGAATGCAAGGCTCAGGAGTGCACTACAAAAAGAACGCAGGGCTCAGGAGTGCACTACATAAAGAATGCCGGGCTCAGGAGTGCGCTACATAAAGAATGCATGGCTCAGGAGTGTGCTACATAAAGAAGGAAGGGCTCAGGAGTGCACTACATAAAGAAGCAGGGCTCAGGAGTGCGCTCCATAAAGAATGCCGGGCTCAGGAGTGCACTACATAAAGAATGTAGGGCTCAGGAGTGTGCTACATAAAGAATGCAGGGCTCAGGAGTGCGCTACATAAAGAATGCAGGTCTCAGGAGTGCGCTACATAAAGAATGCAGGGCTCAGGAGTGCGCTACATAAAGAATGCAGGGCTCAGGAGGGCGCTACAAAAAGAATGCAGGGCTCAGGAGTGCACTACATAAAGAATGCTGGGCTCAGGAATGTGCTACATAAAGAATGAAGGGCTCAGGAATGTGCTACATAAAGAATGCACGGCTTAGGAGTGCGCTACATAAAGAACGCAGGGCTCAGGAGTGTGCTACATAAAGAATGTGGGGCTCAGCAGTGTGCTACATAAAAAATGCAGGGCTCAGGAGTGCACTACATAAAGAATGTAGGGCTTAGGAGGGCACTACAAAAAGAATGCAGGGCTCAGGAGTGCGCTACATAAAGAATGCATGGCTCAGGAGTGTGCTACATAAAGAAGGAAGGGCTCAGGAGTGCACTACATAAAGAAGCAGGGCTCAGGAGTGCGCTCCATAAAGAATGCCGGGCTCAGGAGTGCACTACATAAAGAATGTAGGGCTCAGGAGTGTGCTACATAAAGAATGCAGGGCTCATGAGTGCACTACATAAAGAATGTTGGGCTCAGGAGTGCACTACATAAAGAATGTGGGGCTCAGGAGTGCACTACATAAGGAATGCAGGGCTCAGGGGGGCGCTACATAAAGAATGCAGGGCTCAGGAGTGCGCTAAATAAAGAATGTAGGGCTCAGGAGTGTGCTACATAAAGAATGCAAGGCTCAGGAGTGCACTACAAAAAGAACGCAGGGCTCAGGAGTGCACTACATAAAGAATGCCGGGCTCAGGAGTGCGCTGCATAAAGAATGCAGGGCTCAGGAGTGCGCTACATAAAGAATGCAGGGCTCAGGAATGCGCTACATAAAGAATGCAGGGCTCAGGAGTGCGCTACATAAAGAATGCAGGGCTCAGGAGTGCGCTACATAAAGAATGCAGGGCTCAGGAATGCGCTACATAAAGAATGCAGGGCTCAGGAGTGCGCTACTTTATGAATGCAGGGGTCAGCTGTGACCATCCATGCAGCCTCACCAGTGGCCAGCAATTCAGCCTCACCAGTGGCCAGCAATGCAGCCTCACCAGTGCCCAGCAATGCAGCCTCTGTCTGACTTGTGGCAGCTTCTAATGCACATTGTGAGAAGCTCACAGTGTGCAGTGAAATCCAAGTAAGCCATTTCAGTCTGGGGGATGAGCCGGTACAACTGTGCAAGACTGGAGTTCAGATTTAAATGCCAAAGTTGTGTAGAAATTGTATATGCTATTTTAAAAAAATGTGCAGTTTTCCTTTAAGGCAAACCATATGTTTAATTCTCATGATTGGTTAGTTAGGTTTGACGGAACGCCAGCAGTCTGAAGTTCAGAGGGAAGTTGGGGACTTTCCATGATGGTCTGTACAGATGTCACAGCATGTTCTTTCTGGAAAGCAGAATTATCCTCCCTTTGGTGGTCGTTAACACGAAGGACACAGAGCTCGGTGCCGGAATAGCGCCTCTCTATGGTGTCACCGAGCCCTTAGGATGTCTGCCGTCAATCATGATAAATGGAGGGAACACCGAGACTTACTGGAAGGAAGAAATGTCACTTCTGATACTTCCCTTGAAATGTTGACAACCTTCTCGGGGGGGCTTCTCCAAGGATTACCCCCTCCAAAATCAACAGTTGGGGATGAGCTGTATTGCACTGGGTTCGATCCAAGCAGCGTTCAGTATATTTTTGCTGAACCCGAACTCCATTGAAACTGATGGGAGCCAAAACTATTGTATAAAAAATGCCCATTTTTTTGGGTTAATAGGCAAGGGGGTGTCAAAAAATAGCATGGGGGGGGTACTGCCCTGGGGAACATGCACAAATGCCCAAAACATTTTTGGGGAGCAGCAATTTTTTTTTTAACCACTTCCCGCAAACTGACGTACCTGTACGTTGGTTTGCAGAAGTGGTTGTACTGGGATGATGGGTGCAGCTGCAGGTATCACCCTGGCACTGTTTTTTAGAGCCGGCGGTCAGCTTTTAGAAGATAACAGCTGATGCGGCTCAGCAGCCGCTCGACCATTATCCCAGTGAGCGGGAGGGGATGTCCCTGTTTTTCACGACTCTGCCCAGGTCCCCAGTGCCACCTAGAGACCCAAGCAACCAGCCGACACATCCACCGGCTGGTTGGAGTCCCGAACTAAGCCGGATTCGGCTTCTATCGGGTCTCCGATCATGTAATCCGGAAGTGGCGTCACAACGTCACTTCCAGTTTACTCAGCTGCTAACGGCGCCGATTTAAAAAAAAACTGTCAGTATTCAAAAATGCAGATTTCGAGATTTTGATTACTTTGAAGAGCAGAGGAGGGGTTTGGGGTCTTTTAGACCCCCGATCCCTCCATAAAGAGTACCTGTCACTGCCTATTGCTGTCCCAAGGGATGTTTACAGGTTAAAAGTGATCAGATTTTTTTTTTTTTCTTTAAAACAGTGATAAAAATAAAAAATGTAATAAAATAAATAGGAAAAAATAAAAAAATAAAATTTAAAGCGCCCCCGTCGCTGTGAGCTCGACCACAAAAGGAAACGCATACGTAAGTCGCGCTCTCAAATGAAAGCTGTGTTCCAACCACACATGTGAGGTATCGCCGCAATCACCAGAGCAAGAGCTAGAAAAAGAAATCCTCTGTAACTCTAAACTGGTAACCATTAAAAATGTTTAAAGTGTCGCCTATGGAGATTTTTAAAGTACCATAATTTGTCTCCATTCCACGAGTGTGCGCATTTTTAAACTGTAACATGTTAGGTATATATTTACTCGCCCTGAAATCCTCTTTCCCAATATACCAAAGTGGGCTAATTTTACTGTTTAGTTTTTTTTTTTTTTTTTTTTTTAGGGCTCTTTCACACGGTCCGCCTCCGTAGGCGGATCCGTGCTGCTCAGCGGGGATCGATCCGCCGATCCCCGCTGAGCCGGCGGATGACAGCTCTGTCTCCGCTTGCAGTGCGGAGAGGGAGGTGTCACAGCCCTCGCTGCTCCCTATGGGGGATCAGATGAGAGCGGACCGCCTGTCCGCTCTCATCCGATCCGATTCGATCCCTGAACGGATGGAAAAATAGGGTTTCCATCCGTCCAGATTTCACGGACAGGATCGGATACGGATGGCAGCGGGTGTCAGTGGAGGTGCCTCCGCTAACATCTGCTGCCCCATAGAGCTGCATGGAGGATCCGATCAGATCCGCCTAAAAAACTGACAGGCGGATCTGATCGGATCGCCCGTGTGAAAGAGCCCTTAAATGCAGAGAATTGTTTTTTTTCCAAATAGAGAAAGGGGACGGACCTTGACCTGTGCCACATCTGGGTAAATACTACAGTCGGAGGTTTGCAGGAACCACGTCCTGCTAATGGTAAATTTTAAAGGCACTCACATGGGACAGTAAATAGATAAAAAAAAAAAAAAAAAAATTATTAAATATCATATAAAAAGAAATAGTAGGTGCCAAAATGGCTAAAAACAATATACAGAAAATATGCATAGGTTAAATGTGAAGTTAGTTGCATAACCATATGACCTCTATATATGGCTTCACACAAGAGGTGTTGGTTTGGCTTACTGGTCGACGCGTTTCACTTCAAATTTTTTTTTCTGCTAGTAGGGGGATTTGTGCTAGGAGTGGGGATTTGAGGGGGTTTTGCGGTTGGAGGAGGAATTGGGAGGGTGGTTGTGCTAAAAGGGTAAATTTGGAGCTAGGGCAGAGCTGGGAAGAAAAAAGTGCAGGATCTGTAGGAGGACCAAAGGAGGACTGCAGTCAGCTGCCAAAGTTTGCCAATGGCTAATATCAGGGGTGGCAGAGATTGGGGGGTGTATTTCAGCTGTACCGAGAGCCACAGGATCTGTAGGAGGAGTTCTGTCCTTCTCTCTGCAGCCAACTGCTGAGACAAGTTGGGGGCAGAGACGTGGGGGGTGCTGCAGCTGCAAGAGAAGTGCGAGGGCCACATGAAATTACCTGGAGGGCCAGATTTGGCTCGCAGATCTTGTGTTTGACACATGGGTTCTAGTGAAACTGCTGATACATTTCTTCTTTGTGAATGTGGTTAGGATTAGGAAGGAATTAGTAAATAAATGTAACTATTGCTACTATGAGATCTCTGATTATTTACTAATTTCCTTCATCCTTCTCCAGAATTGTTACATTGTATCTCATCTTACTACTCAGCTACATCTAGTAGATATAATGCAGCATTTTCCTGATTTACTGTGTGTTCATTATAAAGCAAGCGGTAAATTATGCAACTATTGGTTTGAAGGAAAAAAAATTGATCGATTAGCCCATCAATACTGACAGTGGGGGATGGGGGAATGCCTCCCTCTGCACAATTATATTCTGACAGTGGGAGGTTTCCCTGCCACCAGTATAACATGATCACTGGTGCCAGGTATATCTGCCAGCAGTGTTTATACAAAAAAAGAACCCCACAAGCTGGTTGTACTAAAGCCGATTGATTGATTGATTAAGTGAATAACTTTACTGAAACCAACCTGCCCGTAGATGGATTGAAATTCGTCCAGTTCCTGCTGAACAGGCTGAATATTGATCCGTTTATGGCCTACTTAACCACTTCAATACAGGACAATTTCACCTCCTTCCTGCCCAGGCCAATTTTCAGCTTTCAGCACTGTCACACTTTAAATGACAATTGCGCGGTCATGTAACACTGTGCCTATATGACATTTTTATCATTTTGTGAGACAGATAGAGCTTTCTTTTGGTAATATTTAAATGAAATAGACCAAAAAAAAAAAAAAAAATTCTCCCCCCACTGATATGCGTTGATGAGGCTGCACTTATGGGCAGCACTGATGATGCTGAACTGATATGGGACACTGATTGGCACTGATAGGTGGCACTGCTTAGTGGCATTGATGGGCACTGATTGGTGGCATTGATGGGCCCTGATAGGCGGCACTGATAGGTGGCATTGATGGGCACTGATTGGCACTGATTGGGCTGCACTGATGGGCACTGATTGGTGGCACTGATTGGTGACATTGATGGGCACTGATTGGGCTGCACTGATGGGGCATTGACTGGCACTGATAGGTGGCACTGATTGGTGGCATTGATGGGCACTGATAGGCAGCACTGATTGGTGGCATTGATGGACATTGATTGGCACTGATTGGGCTGCACTGACAATCAGTGCCCTGATTATCTGCGTACGTGTCCCCTGCCACACTTGCCAGTTACTGGCTCTCCTCTGGAATGATAACCGGTAAGTTTGATTGGACACAGCTGATCACATGGTAAAGGGCAGCTGTGATTGGCCCTCTACCGCAATCAGAGCATGCTGGATGTGGGTCTGAAGTGGTTAAAGTGGTTGTAAACCCCTTTGTTACATATAACCAGTGAAGTGACTGGCCTCGGGTGATACACATAAATGAAACAAATCCTCCTGCCTAGGTTGTACCTGTTTATCTTCAGCCTTCCCTTCTTTACATCTGTTCAAAGTGCTGAATTTATAAGCTTGCTTGAGAGTTCAGAAAAAAGGGGCAGAGAGCTGAAGTTACACTCTGCATACAAATTAAAAGTGTTTAGGTTTGGCTTCATATTATACAGATTTTATAAATCTAAAGGACATTGTGTTCCCAAACGTCACCCCAAAGGCATGTGATCTCTAGCATACAAAACATGCTCTTTACCCCTAATTCAGGGAAAGCATGCTAGGCGTGGGAAAAAGATTTACACTTGGAACTTTCCAACGAGCACTGGGAACGTATTTTCACTATCACACACAAAGGGTCGAAGAATGTTACGATACAAGCAAATAATTTAAAGATCTTGACTCGCTGGTACCGAACACCGGTTTTACCTAACAAAATTAACCCTGAGACACCCAACAGATGCTGGAGATGCTCAAAAGAACACGGAACACTTCTATTTATCGGGTGGACATGTCCCTTACTAAAAGTGTTCTGTGATCAAGATCACGAAATAACAACAGAAGTTTCCACTTATTGTTTGGAGCATACACCAGCCAAGTTCCTTCTCCATCACTCAGCCATACCTGTACACTTATATCGTAAATCCGTAGCTATTCACATGATCAGTGCTGCTAAACTATGTTTTCCAACACTCTGAGGTTCACTTATATCCCGACTATACCTGAATAGCTTAAACATACAAGCAAAATCACAGAGATGGAAGGATTGATCTATATAGCATGGGTATACCCCTGCCAAATTCTCACATGAATGGGCCTGCTGGATCCATTTCCAAACCACAGACAGATACAAGATGTTAATGGGTCTAGACTCCACCAACCCCACAAATTAAAGGCAGACTTCGAGAAATGTAATTCCGATTGAACCTCTAACTATAGACATCTGGCCTCCCTCCCCTACCCAAGGGATGAGTCTGGGAGGACACCTCATCAAGGAAGACAACCTTTAATACTACTATTAATACTAATCAAGATTTAGTTCATGATTCTCTAATGTACCCTACTCATTATCCACTTCCTGCAAACCGACGTAGCCCTACGTCGGCTCGGAGAAGTGGTTGTACCGGGGGTAATGCCTGCAGCTAGAGGCATCATCCCAGTACCATTTTTTAGAGCAGGCAGACGGATTTCAGGTGGTAACAGCTGATGCGGCTCGGGAGCCGCTTGGTCGTTACCCCAGCGAGTGGGATGGGACGCCCCCCCTCCCACTGCCTTTTGTGGCTCTGCCAAGGTCTCCCGTCCCACCAGAAGACCCGAGCAACGCCGGCTGCTTGGAGTCTCGAACAAAGCCGGATTCGGCTTTGATTGGGTCTCCGATGATGTAACCCGGAAGCGCCGTTCATGACGTCACGTCCGAGTTACTCAGTGGCTAAAGGGGCCGAATTTAAAAAAGTGACAGTATTCAAAAATGCAGTTTCCCGATATTATGTTTACTCCCGCAGTCAATTATTTCCATAGTTTTATAAATGACAACATACTTCTATTTGTTTTGTTATTATAATGTTACTAATATGATGTACCTTCATGTTGTTGTTCATGAGATGTTCTCAAACCTTTTACTTCTTTACTACATTAATAAAATTGTTTGGAACAAAAATGCAGTTTCCAGCATTTTGAATACATTGAAGTGCAGTGGAGGGGTTTGGGGTCTTTTAGACCCCCGCTCCCTCCATAAAGAGTGCCTGTCACTGCCTATTGCTGTCACAAGGGATGTTTACATTGCTTGTGACAGCAATAAAAGTGATCAGATTTTTTTAAAAAAAAACCTGTGCTAAAATTAAAAAATTAAATGTTTGTGGGAAAAAAAGGACATCAATTTTATTTGGGTACAGCGTCGCACGACCGCGCAATTGTCCATTAAAGTAACGCAGTGCCGAATCGCAAAATAGGGCCTGATTACTAAGGGGGAAAACCTTCCGGTCCAGAACTGGTTAAAAACGCCCCTCCATGTTTTTCTATGGCCTCATGCACACACAGGCCTTTAGGAGCTCCAAGTGGCATAGGCGTTTTTAAGCTGCAAAAAAAACCCCAGGGCCTGTGCATTTAGCTGTAAAAACTCCCGACGCTGCTAAACGCGGCTTAACGATGTATATTGGCTTTTAGCAGCGTCAGGCGTTTTTTAAAATGTGAAAAATGAAAAACGTGATTGGTCACAAATAGAAGAGGGTTGTGTTTATTTAAAAACACTGCTAAGCGCCAACCTGCCTAAACGTGCATTGACGCCAATGAGGAAAGCTGCTAAATACGCGTTTTTGACGCCGCTTTTTCCTGGCTTCAGAAATAGCTTTACAGCTTGATTTTTCTGACTCCCTGTGTGCGTGGGGCCTCAGTGTTAGTAAATGAGCCTCTTAGTGCTCTGGACTGAGACAAGTACACACTATAGAGGGATATGCTTTGTTCATCTTTTATGTCCGAGGTTTACAACCACTTTAATTTACAATTAGCGCACACCGATGTTTTTCTGAAACGGCCATCTGATGGTAATTTTTTATCTTTGATTAAATATTTATACAGCAGAAGCTCCATTCCATCGTCCGGCCTCTATAAGCAGATGTAGATGTGTTGGGATTTGTAGGGGGTCAGTTTTTAGGGGAAAACCGTTCCCTTTGCGGTAATATTATTTTCGGTACATCATCCCAATGCGATAATTGTGCACAATACAAACAATCAGCGCAGAGACGGAACTCACAGAACAAGTTTATACAAGGACATCTGGAGGCGATCAGAGGAGAACTGATGGAGGTGATTTACCGTAATCTCCAAGAAGGAAATAAAAGGCAGAGATATGATTATTATGTACAGCAGTGGTCTCCAAACTGCGGCCCAGGGACCGGGATGTGGCCCTTTGCTTGCTTTTATCTGGCCCTTGGGGCATTATTCGCTCCACTGTCAGCAACAGTGGGGCATTGTTTCTGCTACTGACATAGACATTGGGGAACTATTCCCCCCGCCTACACCAATGATGAGGCACTATTCCCCCCCCCCGCCTACACCAATAATGAGGCACTATTCCCCCCCGCCTACACCAATGATGAGGCACTATTCCCCCCTGCCTACACCAATGATGAGGCACTATTCCCCCCCCCGCCTACACCAATGATGGGGCACTATTCCCCCCCCCGCCTACACCAATGATGAGGCACTATTTCCCCCCGCCTACACCAATAATGAGGCACTATTCTCCCCCGCCTACACCAATGATGAGGCACTATTCCCCCCCCCCACCAATGATGAGGCACTATCCCCCGCCTATACCAATGATGAGGCACTATCCCCCGCCTACACCAATGATGAGGAACTATCCCCCCACATACACAGATGATAAGGCACTATTCCCCCTGCATGCACCAATGATGAGGCACTATTCCTCCCGCCTACACCAATGATGAGGCACTTTTCCCCCCGCCTACACTGATACCAATGATGGGGCACTATTCCTCCCACTTATACCAATGATGGGGCACTGTTCCTCCGACTGATACCAAAAATGGCGCATTATTCCTCCCACTGATACCAATGATGGGGCACTATTCCTCCCACTTATACCAATGATGGGGCACTATTCCTCCCACTGACACCAATGATGGGGCACTATTCCTCCCAATGATACCAATGACGGGGGACTATTCCTCCCACTGATACCAATGATGGGGCACTATTCCTCCCACTGACACCAATGATGGGGCACTATTCCTCCCACTGATACCAATGATGGGGCATTATTCCTCCCACTGACACCAATGATGGGGCACTATTCCTCCCACTGTTACCAATGACAGGGCACTATTCCTCCCACTGATACCAATGATGGGGAACTATTCTTTCCACTAATGCCAATGAGGGGGCACTATTCCTCCCACTACTACCAATGATGGGACCTATTCCTGAAATTGATACCAGCTATGGGGCAAAGCAGAGAATACAATCCATCACTTTCCTTAGTAAAAGCACCACATCGTACACACATAAACACTGGTTAGGCACACATTTAACAATTTGATTGCCCTAGATGTTTAACCCCTTCCCAGCCAGTGTCATTAATACAGTTACAGTGCATATTTTTATCACTGATTACTGTATTAGCATCACTGGTTCCCTCAAAAGTGTCAGTTAGTGTCAGATTGTCGCCTCAATATCACAGTCCCGCTATAAGTCACTGACCACTGCCATTACTAGTATAAAAAATAAATGAATAAATAAATTAAGGGGATAAAACCTGGGACTTTAAATGAGGCACGGCTGGTAAAATGATCAATGCATCTCATTCTGGACGGGATATCCTTTCTTTGCTCCTTCTTTCTAGCAAACCATGCACTACATTCTGGACCATGGCTGTACTCTGTGGAATAAGACAATCTTTGGAATTGCTAGTTGCATCACAATTGATCATGACATGGAAGTCTACATCTTTTTTGAAGTCCACCTATTTGTGCCTTGCTGGTGACAGATAGTACTGGCACAGCTCCCGGTACAGATACCCCTGACACCCCCAAGTCCAAAGCACCACATGCTGAATTCTGAGCCGATTTATATGCATTTACGCATTATGCACCTGCTCCTGAGGAAGTGGAGACTACTCCACGAAACGCGTTGAGCTCTTTGGAATGTATCTTTTTACCACAATTATGCGTTTATATGTCTGATTCCTTATATGTATTTTTTAATCATGAATTTTTTTTTTGCAAGCTATTTATGAGGACTCAAATACAATTCTGCACTTTATTATTTTTATTCATATACTGTATCATGTTTATAGTTCTACTGGTGAATATATATGAACTAATAAATGTGCTTTTATGCATTGATCATTTTACCAGCCGTTTTGCCTCATTTAAAGTCTCATTTTTTTCCACTTTTAACACCTTGACACCAACGTAACGTAAATATGCGGCCTTCGGCTTCAAGTGGTTGTACCAGAATGATATACAGCTGTAGGCATCACCCAGGTAGCATTTTTTAGAACGGACGGTGAGCTTTCTTGTACTAACAACCGATATGGCTAATTAGCCGCTCAGCTGTTATTACAAGCAGTGGGAATGTACCCCCATCTGCCCCCCTCCTGTCGCCTTCCAAGGCTCACCCAGACCCTCAAGTCCCACCGGGAGGCCCGAGTGACCAGCTGGCACGTCCGCCAGCTGGCCAGAGACCCAAACAAAGCTGGAGTCAGCTTTGGTCAGGTCTCAGATCTACACTGAACAAAATGATAAATGCAACACTTTTGTTTTTGCCCCCATTTTTCATGAGCTGAACTCAAAGATCTAGAACTTTTTCTATGTATATAAAAGGCCGATTTCTCTAAAATATTGTTCACAAATCTGTCTAAATCTGTGTTAGTGAGCGCTTTTCCTTTGCCAAGATAATCCATCCACCTCACAGGTGTGGCATATCAAGATGCTGATTGGACAGCATGATTATTGCACAGGTGTGCCTTAGGCCGGCCACAATAAAATGCCACTCTAAAATGTGCCGTTTTACTGTATTGGGGGGGTCCAGGTGGGTCAGAAAACCAGTCAGTATCTGGTGTGACCACCATTTGCCTCACACAGTGCAACACATCTCCTTGGCATAGAGTTGATCAGGTTGGTGATTGTGGCCTGTGGAACGGTGTTGGTCCACTCCTCTTCAATGGCTGTGTGCAGTTGCTGGATATTGGCAGGACCTGGAACACGCTGTGGTATACGCCAATCCAGAGCATCCCAAACATGCTCAATGGGTGACATGTCCGGTGAGTATGCTGGCCATGCAAGAACTGGGATGTTTTCAGCTTCCAGGAATTGTGTACAGATCCTTGCACCATGGGGCCATGCATTATCATGCTGCAACATGAGGTGATGGTTGTGGATGAATAGCTCATCAATGGGCCTCAGGATTTCGTCACAGCATCTCTGTGCATTCAAAATGCCATCAATAAAATGCACCGCTGTTCATTGTCCATAACAAACGCCTGCCCGTACCATAACCCCACCGCCACCATGGGCCACTCCATCCACAATGTTGACATCAGCAAACCGCTCACCCACACAATGCCATACACGCTGTCTGCCATCTGCCCTGTACAGTGACAACCAGGATTCCTCTGTGAAGAGAACACCTCTCCAAAGTGCCAGACGCCATCCAATGTGAGCATTTGCCCACGCAAGTCGGTTATGATGACAAACTGCAGTCAGGTGAAGGGCCCATTGAGGATGATGGGCATGCAGATGAGCTTCCCTGAGACGGTTTCTGACAGTTGGTGCAGAAATTCTTTGGTTATGCAAACCGATTGTTGCAGCAGCTGTCCGGGTGGCCGGTCTCAGACCATCTTGGAGGTGAAGATGCTGGATGTGGAGGTCCTGGACTGGTGTGGTTACACATGGTCTGCGGTTGTGAGGCCGGTTGGATGTACTGCCAAATTCTCTGAAACGCCTTTGGAGACGGTTTATGGTAGAGAAATGAACATTAAATTCACGGGCAACAGCTCTGGAGGACATTCCTGCAGTCAGCATGCCAATTGGACGTTCCCTCAAAACTTGTGACATTTGTGGCATTGCGCTGTGTGATAAAACTGCACATTTTAGAGTGGCCTTTTATTGTGGCCAGCCTAAGGCACACCTGTGCAATAATCATGCTGTCTAATCAGCATCTTGATACGGTATATCTCGGCAAAGGAGAAGCGCTCACTAACACAGATTTAGACAGATTTGTGAACAATATTGGAGAGAAATCGGCCTTTTGTGTACATAGAAAAAGTCTGAGATCTTTGAGTTCAGCTCATGAAAAATGGGGGCAAAAACAAAAGTGTTGGGTTTATAATTTTGTTTATTGTAGTAACCCGAAAGCGACATCATGACATCATTTACGGTTTTCTGAAGACTTAAAGCTGCCAGATTTAAAAAAATTACAGTACAGTATTCAAAACAGCCAGACTTGGCGTTTTGAATGCTTTTCAGTGCAAAGGAGGGATTTGGGTTCTCATAGACCCCGATCCCTTCATAAAGAGTACCTGTCACTGCCTATTACTGTCACAAGGGATGTTTACATTCCTTGTGACTGCAATAAACGTTTTAAAAAAAAAAAATTTAAAGAGACAGTAAAAAAAAAATAAAAAAAAATAAATAAGAAAACATTTTTTTAACCCCTTTACCACCGGAGGATTTTGCTGTCTTACGTCCAGGTCACTTTTTGCGATTCGGTGCTGTGCGACTTTAACTGACAATTGCCTGGTCGTGCGATGCCGTACCCAAACGAAATTTACGTCCTTTTTTTTTCCACAAATAGAGCTTTCTTTTGGTGGTATTTGATCACCTGTGCGATTTTTACTTTTTGCGCTATAAATAAAAAAAGAGCGTTTATTTTGAAAAAATAACAATATTTTTAACATTTTTTTATATGAAATTCCCCCCCAAAAAATGTAAAAATCAAATTTTTTTAACATTTTTGGCCAATTTGTTTTCTGCTACCTATGTTTGGTAAAAAAAATCACGATATGCGTATTTTGATTGGTTTGCGCAAAAGTTATTGCGTTTACTAACTACGGGAAAGATTTCTGTCATTTTTGGTGTTTTTTTTTTAACACGTAATGGCGGCGATCTGCAATTTTTTTTGCAGGACTGCGACATTGCGGCGGACAGATCGGACCCTTGACTGACATTTTTGACACTTTTGGGGGTACCAGTGACATTACTGCAGTAATCAGTGCTATATATATGCACTGTTACTGTAAAAATGACACTGGCAGTGAAGGGGTTAATTTTATTGGAGAGGGGTTAATGTATGCCTGGTGCTTACTGACGTGTGGGGGGGGAGGTGACTGAGTGACAGAAGGACAGATCGGATGTTCAGCTATGCTGAACACTCCGATCTGTCAGTCCCTGTCACTTAGGAGATCTCCTCACTCGATTCTCCTCACTCGCCCTGTCACAAGCGGGCGGATCTCCTCACTCGATTCCCCGACGATCGGGGAAGAGCGGCGGTGATCGCCGCTGCTCCTCCCATGGCCCGACTCCCGCTGCGACTGAATACAGCGGGAGCGCGCCTCCGGCGGCACGCGAGTGCCGCCTACAGGGGGAGGAGTCCAGCTACGTCGCTGGACGTGAACGATCCACTGTGCCGCAGTAGCAGCACAGTGGCTGGGGGTAAAGTGGTTAAAGGGCCCAGTCCCTCCGTGCTCGCACGCAGAGGCAAACGCATACGTAAGTCGTACCCCACAAATGTAAATAGTGTTCAAACCCCACATGTAAGGTATCGTGACGCGATCGTTACAGTGAGAGCAATAATTCTAGCACTAGACCTTCTCTGTAACTCTAAACTGGTAACCTGTAGAAATTTTTTTAACGTCACCTATGAATTTTTTAAGTACCGTAGTTTGTTGTCATTCCATGAGTGTGTGCCATTTTGCCAAACCTTCCCCTCATTTATGCTCTAAATTAATAAAAATTCCAGTATGTATACAATAGTTTGTGGACTCTATAATTTTTGTGCAAACCAATCAATATACGCTTATTGGGATTTTTTTTTTTACCAAATTCATATTGACCTAAATTTATGTAGAAATTAAATTTTTTAAAGTTTTTATTGGATAAGTTGTAAAAAATATAGTTTTTGTTTTGCAAAATTGTTGACGTTTAACCACTTGCCGACCAGTCACGTTGACTGTACTGCGGCAAAGTGGTTTGTTATCGTTTGGCGACGTAGACCTACGTCACCAGACATTCCCCTCTCTCTGCGCCACCGGAGGCTCGCTCCCGCTGTATTCAGTTACAGCGGGAGTCGGGCCAGGGGAGGAGCGGCGGTGATCACCGCCGCTCTTCCCCGATCGTCGAGGGATCGAGTGTGGAAATCCGCCCGCTTGTGTAAACAAAGCGGGCGGATCTCCTAAGTGACAGGCGGAGTCAGATTGCAGGGTGTAGCATAGCTGAACCTGCGATCTGTCCCTGTGTCACTCAGTCACCTCCCCCCCACACACATCAGTAAGCACCAGGCATACATTAACCCCTTGATCACCAATAAAAATTAACCCCTTCCCTGCCAGTGTCATTTTTACAGTAACAGTGCATATGTATAGCACTGATTACTGTAGTAATGTCACTGGTACCCCCAAAAGTGTCAAAAATGTTAGTCAAGGGTCCGATCTGTCCGCAGTAATGTCGCAGTCCCGCAAAAAAAATCGCAGATCGCCGCCATTACTCGTTAAAAAAAGAAAACACCGAAAATGACAGAAATCTTTCCCTTAATTAGTAAACGCAATAACTTTTGCGCAAACCAATCAAAATACGCTTATTGCGATTTTTTTTACCAAAAATATGTAGCAGAAAACAAATTGGCCTAAAATGTAAAAAAAAATTGATTTTTACATTGGGGGGGGGGGGGGGGATTTCATATAAAAAAATGTGAAAAATATTGTTATTTTTTCAAAATTGTCGCTCTTTTTTTGTTTATAGCGCAAAAAGTAAAAATTGCACAGGTGATCAAATACCACCAAAAGAAAGCTCTGTTTGTGGGAAAAAAAAGACGTAAATTTCGTTTGGGTACTGCATTGCATGACCGCGCAATTGTCAGTTAAAGTCGCACAGCGCCGAATCGCAAAAAGTGGCCTGGACGTAAGACAGCAAAATCCTCCGGTGGTAAAGTGGTTAAATACAACCAAAAAAAAAGCTATATTTGTGGGGGAAAAAATGACCTAAATTTATTTTATGGACAGTGTTGTATGACTGCGCAACTGTCAGTTAAAGTAACGCAGTGTGGTATCAGGCTGGTCATGAAGGGGGGTAAATCTTCTGGAGGGCAAATGGATAATATGTCTGTGGAAATTTGTACTGACAGTGACAATGCTACAGACAATGTCCTTCTGCTTATTTTTTTTTTTCTTACAACCTCTGTATGAGAATATGCAGAATAAAAATGTCTGGGAAAAAAATAAAATTCTTTAATAAAAAAAAAAAAAAACTAATTAAAAAAAATGTCTGGGCAAAAATAAAAATTCTTTAGTGAGAAAAAAAAAATGTGTGGGTAAAAAATAACTGCCTCCGGTGGCTGCAATCCCTTTGTAGTGAAAGTGACCCTATGTACTATCTCTGTTCTTTGTATCTCTTTACTTATGTTTTCTATACTGATAAAACCCTCTGACAGGTAACATCTAATCAGGGCAGGGCTGAGCTCTTATCTGGTTTTATATTTTAGGGACTTTCCAATGGGAAAACAAATACAGCATATATAAGAAAATAATAAACTGGCAATGTCACCTGAGGGACAACACAGGTGAACAGACTTTTCCAGCAATAGAAACAGCTTAAGGCCCCTTTCACACAGGCGGACCGTTCAGATCCACCTGTCCGTTTTTTTTGGCGGATCTGAACGGTCCCCCCCATGCATCCCTGTGGGGCATCGGATGTCAGCAGAGACATGTCCACTGACATCCGATCCGTCAAATCTGGACGGATGGAAACCCTATTTTCCATCCGTCCAGCGGATGGGATCGGATGAGAACGGACCGACGGTCCGTTCCCATCCGATTTCCCCATGGAGATGTATGGGGAACTGACAGCTGTATCTCCACTGACAGTGCGGAGAACAGCTGCCATTCTCCTGCTCAGCGGGGGATCGGCGTATCGATCCCCTGCTGCGATAAACGCAGTCTGTCCGACGGACGGGCTTTGTGAAAGGGGCCTAAATCTAACCTCCAGTTGTACAGGCTTCTCTCCAGGACTGAAATGGATTACTCTGATTTCACCGCACACTGTGAGCTTCTCACAATGTGCATTAGAAGCGACCGGATAGAACCCGCCTCCTTTCCTGGTTGGAGGATGTCCAGAATTATCTAGACCAGTGGATCACAATGACACCTAAACTCACAATTTTGAATCCACTAACATGAATTTGACATGCCTTATATACACACCCCTCCCCCCGAAACACACCACTGTCTTATACACACAATACTCCAGCTCTCTGCCCCCTCCCTGGATCCCACTGCTGCCTTATACACATAATGCTCTGTGGCTCTCTGTCCCCCTCCCCCCTGGATCACACTGCTGCCTTATACACACAGTGCTCAGGCTCTCTGCCCCCCTCCCCCTGGATCACACTGCTGCCTTATACACACAATGCCCTTGCTCTCTGCCCCCCCCCCAGATCACACTGCTGCCTTATACACACAATGCTCTGGCTCTCTGCCACCCTCCCATGGATCACACTGCTGCCTTATATACACACTGCTCCGACTGCCTGCCCCACTCCCCTGGATCACACTGCTGCCTTATACACACAATGCTCTGGATCTCTGCTCCCCTCTCCCTGGATCACACTACTACCTTATACACACAATGCTCCAGCTCTCTGCACCCCTCCCCCCAGATCACACTACTCCCTAATACACAAAATGCTCCGACTCTCTGCCCCCCTCCCCCAGATCACATTGCTGCCTTATACACACAATGCCCTGGCTCTCTGCTCCTCTTTCCCCGATCACACTGCTACCTTATACACACAATGCCCTTGCTCTCTGCCCCCCCTCAGATCACACTGCTGCCTTATACACACAATACTCTGGCTCTCTGCCCCCCTCCCCTGGATCACACTGCTGCCTTTTACACACAATGCTGCGACTCTTTGCCTCACCTCCTCCTGGATCACACTGCTGCCTTGTACACACAATGCTCCGGCTCTCTGCCTCCCCTCCTTCCGGATCACAATGCTGCCTTATACAAACAATGCTCCGGCTCTCTGCCTCCCCTCCTTCCGGATCACACTGCTGCCTTATACACACAATGCTCTGCCTCTCTGCTCCCCTCTCCCGACACTCTGTATCATACTGCTGTCTTACACAGACTCATCATTGGATCTCACCTCCTTATCCAGCCATATGCTCAAGCTCTGTGCTCCCTCCCACAATCTGTGAGCAGCGCTGCACATTGGAAGTCCCCTCCTTCTTCACCTCCCACTCTCTACTCTACTCCTGGCACCTCCCTCTGACTTCACAGGAGCCGAAACTACAGAGGAGCATAGGTGTGCGCAGCCTAATGCATTAGGGTGTGCACACCAAAGCTCAAACACACACTACCGATCACTCACGATGTTCATTCAGAAAGGGAGGGGGCCGGCAAATTATATATTTACCAGCCCCTTTCCCCACTCATCCTAAAACATCCCCACAGCAACAGCCGGCTGGAGAGGAGAGGAGGGAAGCCTGAAGAGCTGTGGGGGTAAGGAGGATGGGAGCCAGGGCAGTAGGGGGAATCTGTGCTGCACAGGGTGATTAGGGTGCGCCTGGGCACACCTGGCACTGCCTGTGCGCACGCCTATGCAGAGGAGGCATTGGGTATCAGTGAGCGTGAGCGCTGACAGTATTGACTGCATTGAGAACAGCACTGGAAACAACACTGGGTGGTATACATCCACCACAATGTTGATTTGCAGCAGGACCCCTGGGGATCACCTACATTTTCTCCTGGTCCATGTACCACTGATCTAGACCTTCTAGATCTTCTCCCCAGCCTGACTGTCCTTGGCCCTCCTTATTCAGTCATTGGATGCCCAGCATTGCATGTGATTGTTACTTAGTGCTAGCTGCATGCATATATATCGCTCTTCCAGACTGACACCCACCTGTCAAGGCATTTTGATATTTGCATAACTCTTCCCATGGCGCTCTGCAGTCTTGTCCTAGGGCGGTGATGGGGAACCTTGGTACTCCAGATGTTTTGGAACTACATTTCCCATGATGCTCATGTACTCTGCTGCAGTTTAGTTGAGCATCATGGGAAATGTAGTTCAAAAACATCTGGGGTGCCAAGGTTCCCCATCATTGCCCTAGGGCGACAATGCAGCTCCTTCATTGATACAGTACAGTTAGCAAGCATTATCACCCTAGAGCAGGGGGTGTGTTACTGGCAGGATCATTAGGTGTGAAATAAAGAAAACTAATGCAGCCACCACATTTATAATATGGTAACCTGCAATAGTATACACTTTGGTTTTGGGTTTATTACCACTTTAAACAAACCCATTGGAATAACTGCCATTAATTATAAAGAGCTGAGCTTCGCTGGAAGCAATTTGCAGCAGATGTGCCCAAAGAACAATACCAAAATCTTCGGGGTTAATTGAGGACAGAGTGACACTGAGATTAAAGGGGAGAAAATTAGGATTAAAACATAAGGAACATTCCTTGAACAAAAAACTCATATGACTCCCATCAGCAATGTTTTCTTAGGGATGTGTGAAAAATGTCAGCATAAAATTAAAGAAAGACTTTTATGTGTCGTCTGTATAAGTAGTGCTTACCAGTTCAGGTCTCACAACTTTTTACATTTTTACTCGGGGTCTTTTGATTTGGCAATAACTTTGTAATTATAACAAAGAACTACATATTTTTTTCTTTTGCTATTATTGTCATAATAATAATATTAACAATAATAATAATAATAATAATAATTAGTGTTGCTATTATTATTATTATTATTAGTAGTAGTAGTATAATAATAATAATAATAATAATAATAATAATAGTATTAATAGCAATAATAATAATAATAATAATAATAATAATAATAATAATGGTAAAATAAAAATAATAAGAGTAATTATTATTATTAATCATATTATTATCCATTATCCAGACCCTGGATCAATATTTCTCCCACTGATAGAAAACACTATTCTGCCAACTGATCAACAATGGGGCACCATTTCTCCCACTGACACCAACAATGAGGTACTATTCCTCCCAATAATACCAATAATGGGGCACTATTCCTACCATTGACACCAAAGATGGGACACTATTCCTCCCACTGACACCAATGATGGGGCACTATTCCTCCCACTGATATCAATGATGGGGCACTATTCCTCCCACTGATACCAATGATGGGGCACTATTCCTCCCACTGATATCAATGATGGGGCACTATTCCTCCCACTGATACCAATGATGGGGCACTATTCCTCCCACTGATACCAATGATGGGGCACTATTCCTCCCACTGATATCAATGATGGGGCACTATTCCTCCCACTGATACCAATGATGGGACACTATTCCTCCCAATTATACCAATAATGGGACACTATTTCTCCCACTGACACCAATGATGGGACACTATTCCTCCCACTGATACCAATGATGGGACACTATTCATCCCACTGATACCAATGATGGGGCACTGTTCCTCCCACTGACACCAATGATGGGGCACTATTCCTCCCACTGATACCAATGATGGGGCACTATTCCTCCCACTGATTCCAATGATGGGGCACTATTCCTACCACTAATACCAATGATGGGGCACTATTCCTCCCACGGAGACCAATGATGGGGCACTATTTCTTCCACTGATACCAATGATGGGGCACTATTCCTCCCACTGACACCAATGATGGGGCACTATTCCTACCACTAATACCAATGATGGGGCACTATTCCTCCCACTGATTCCAATGATGGGGCACTATTCCTACCACTAATACCAATGATGGGACACTATTCCTCCCACGGAGACCAATGATGGGGCACTATTCCTCCCACTAATACCAATGATGGGACACTATTCCTGCCACTAATACCAATGATGGGGTACTATTTCTCCCAATGACACCGATGATGGGACACTATTCCTCCCACGGAGACCAATGATGGGGCACTATTCCTCCCACTGATACCAATGATGGGACACTATTCCTGCCACTAATACCAATGATGGGGTACTATTTCTCCCAATGACACCGATGATGGGACACTATTCCTCCCACTGATTCCAATGATGGGGCATTATTCCTCCCACTAATACCAATGATGGGGCACTATTCCTGTGTTTACTGATTCCAGGAAAATTTCCACTCCCACTGGCCACAGTCTGGCCCTTCTAAAGTTTGAAAGTAAATAAACTGGCCATTTAGAAAGTTTTGAGACCCCCTGACCTAGAGCGATCAAAAGTGCTGTGGTAGTTCACTGAGAACTACAAGCCGACAGCTGCAAAGGCTTTTGGTATTTGTGGTGTACCCATTCACAGAATACTGTAAATGAATGACGAGGCCGGGCAGGCGGGAAGAAGATCCCCCTCTTGCTGTCAAAACGAGGCCGGTGCATTTGTAACATGTTACATGTTACACCCTGAATATGGGTATAAAATGTAACACGTTACAAAAGGTGAACTTGTCCTTCAAATAGGAACAGATAAAAAAAAAAAAAACAATATTTTCTATTTGTCAGGTTGTTTTAATGGACAGTAGGGATAGGCCGTCACGTGACATCAGAGGGGGGCGGGGCCACCAGGTGACATAACCAGATGGCCCAACCCCTTGCTTACATAAAAAATGTCAAAGGGCAAAACGGTCAGATGGTGAAAGGCCTCCAAGGAGGCAAAGTGTTTTTCATTTTTTCTATTTTTCGGGTCCGGCGGGCAGCGTGATTGACGATGGATTTACATTGAATGACACTATTTTTTTATTTGTTATTTTTTAATAAAGGTTTTGTCAAAAACTGTCTCGTGTGATTATTACTTTTGTAGACTTATTTGGTGAATGGGTAGGGGTACTGTGCACCCGATACCCATTCACATAGAGGATTAGGGCGGGATCTGGGGGCCCCCTTGTCAATGGGGGCTTCCAGATTCTGATAAGCCCCCTGCCCGCAGACCCCCACAATCACAGCCCAGGGTGGTCGGGAGAAGGCCCTTGTCCCCATCACTGTTGAGGGTATGTGGCAGCATGCTCGGATAAGGGTCTGGTATGGATTTGGGGGGGACCCCATGTCGTTTTTTTTTTTTTTTAATTTTGCCATGGGGTTCCCCTCAAAATCCATATGGCCTGGGGGGGCACACTGTTTTTTTTTTCTTTATTTTTTTTACCGGCACTTTTGTTTTTTTTATTCAGCTGTCAGCTGAACTTCATTGAAAGCTCATAACTCATTGGTTGTTAAGGATGCCGTGTCCGGCTTCCTGGTCCCGCTCATTAACCACTAGCTTACACTGCGCCCTGATTGGGGAAAGCTTTGCCCAATCAGGGCGTAGAATGCACTGTGCAGAGCTCTGTCCTCACAGGCAGGAAGTCGAGTGAGGGCAAGATGGCCCCCACTTCACTCTATGGCCTTGGAGGATCAGAGTGACGTCATATGTTGCTTCTTAGCAACGGATTTGAAGAGCCCATTTTTTTCATCATGAAAAAAAAAAAGGACTTTTTTTTTAGTGTAGATGTGAGGTCTTTTTGACCCCAGATCTTTTTGAGGTTCTGTCTTGCTTATTTCTATTACAAGGGATGTTCCCATTCTTTTTAATAGGACTAATAGTGAGCAAAACTAATTTTTTTTTATAGAAAAACTGTGTAAAAATAAAAAATAAAAGCTAAAATAGGAAAAAAAAAATTATAGCACCCCGTCCCCGTTAGCTTGCGTGCAGAAGCGAACACATACTCAAGTCACGCCCACATATGTAAACGGTGTTCAAAACACACATGTGAGGTATCGCCGCTATTGTTAGAGCAAGAGCAATAATTTGAGCCCTAGACCTTCTCTGCAACTCTAAACTGGTAACCTGTAGAAATCTTTAAAGTGTCACCTATGGGGATTTTTAGGTACCAGCGCTTGTCGCCATTCCACGAGCGTGCCCAATTTTGAAGCATGACATGTTGGGTATATATTTATATATATTTATATGTAACAGTGGGTACGGAAAGTATTCAGACCCCCTTAAATTTTTCACTCTTTGTTATATTGCAGCCATTTGTTAAAATCATTTAAGTTCATTCTTCTTCCTCATGAATGTACACATAGCACCCCATACTGACAGAAAAACACAGAATTGTTGACATTGTTGCAGATTTATTAAAAAAGATAAACTGAAATATCACATGGTCCTAAGTATTCAGACCCTTTGCTCAGTATTTAGTAGAAGCCCCCTTTTGATCTAATACAGCCAGGAGTCTTTTTGGGAAAGATGCAACAAGTCTTTCACACCTGGATTTGGGGATCCTCTGCCATTCCTCCTTGCAGATCCTCTCCAGTTCTGTCAGGTTGGATGGTAAATGTTGGTGGACAGCCATTTTTAGGTCTCTCTAGAGATGCTCAATTGGGTTTAAGTCAGGGCTCTGGCTGGGCCATTCAAGAACAGTCACGGAGTTGTTGTGAAGCCACTCCTTCGTTATTTTAGCTGTGTGCTTAGGGTCATTGTCTTGTTGGAAGGTAAACCTTCGGCCCAGTCTGAGGTCCAGAGCACTCTGGAGAAGGTTTTTGTCCAGGATATCCCTGTACTTGGCCGCATTCATCTTTCCCTCGATTGCAACCAGTCGTCCTGTCCCTGCAGCTGAAAAACACTCCCACAGCATGATGCTGCCACCACCATGCTTCACTGTTGGGACTGTATTGGACAGGTGATGAGCAGTGCCTGGTTTTCTCCACACATACCGCTTAGAATTAAGGCCAAAAAGTTCTATTTTGGTCTCATCAGACCAGAGAATCTTATTTCTCACCATCTTGGAGTCCTTCAGGTGTTTTTTAGCAAACTCCATGCGGGCTTTCATGTGTCTTACACTGAGGAGAGGCTTCCGTCGGGCCACTCTGCCATAAAGCCCCGACTGGTGGAGGGCTGCAGTGATGGTTGACTTTCTACAAATTTCTCCCATCTCCTGACTGCATCTCTGGAGCTCAGCCACAGTGATCTTTGGGTTCTCCTTTACCTCTCTCACCAAGGCTCTTCTTCCCCGATAGCTCAGTTTGGCCGGACGGCCAGCTCTAGGAAGGGTTCTGGTAATCCCAAACGTCTTCCATTTGAGGATTATGGAGGCCACTGTGCCCTTAAGTGCAGCAGAAATCTTTTTGTAACCTTGGCCAGATCTGTGCCTTGCCACAATTCTGTCTCTGAGTTCTTCAGGCAGTTCCTTTGACCTCATGATTCTCATTTGCTCTGACATGCATTGTGATCTGGAAGGTCTTATATAGACAGGTGTGTGGCTTTCCTAATCAAGTCCAATCAGTATAATCAAACACAGCTGGACTCAAATGAAGGTGTAGAACCATCTCAAGGATGATCAGAAGAAATGGAAAGCACCTGAGTTAAATATATGAGTGTCACAGCAAAGGGTCTGAATACTTAGGACCATGTGATATTTCAGTTTTTCTTTTTTAATAAATCTGCAACAATGTCAATAATTCTGTGTTTTTCTGTCAGTGTGGGGTGCTATGTGTACATTCATGAGGAAGAAGAATGAACTTAAATGATTTTAGCAAATGGCTGCAATATAACAAAGAGTGAAAAATTTAAGGGGGTCTGAATACTTTCCGTACCCACTATATATATATATATATATATATATATATATATATATACGGTATATAAAATAATAATTATATATATATATAAGTCTTGAAAGTTTTCAAAACTTCACTTTGAAAAAAAAAATATATACACACACACACACATATATATATACATATATATATATATATATATATATATATATATATATATATATATATATATATACATACATATACATGTATATATATATATACATATATATATATATATATATATATATATATATACTGTATATATATATATATATATATATATATTTTTTTTTTTTTTTTTTAAGGTGAAGTTTTGAAAACCTTCAAAACTTTCAAGACTTTTAAAAGAGCATGTTTCCTCTTTGCGTGTTTTCGGATCTAGTAAGGGGGTTCTCTTGTGACACTTGAGGTCAGATAAAAAGGGGAATGAGGATTCAGCAGACCAAGAATTGAACGTGAATTGCACAAACAGGAAGTGCTGATTGGCCGCCTGAAGAACCTTTCTGGTCAGAATCTAAATCTGCTTCATGTGTGTGCAGCACGGGAAGGAAACCATCAATCTGATAGTTCTAAAGAAACAGCCTTAACCCCTACATCATATTATAGTATTTACGGGTTCTAGCGATAAAGGACTAAAGGGAGATCATGGGATACATTGCTACAGTGATCACCATCAAATTGGACTCTCAATGCCAGTGCCGGACAAGGTCATCTAGAGTCCAGGGAGAACATGCCAAACTGTGACCCCCCCCCCCCCCCCCAAGAGGTACAGTATGAGCATTATGTCAGTAAAAAACTCCTCACAAAAACTCCTCCCAGTACAAATCCACCCACTGCTGAAGTCCTCCATCTCAGCACATACCTTTGCCCCCCCTCAACCCCCAAATCCTCCCAGCCCAAATGCCGCACACCCCCCCCCCAAAAAAAATCACCTCTCCAAGCACAAATCCTCTACCACTAATCTTTCCCCCTCCTAGTACACATCTTCTCCCCCTTACTTCAAATGACCCCCTCCCCACAGAAATCCCCCAACTAGCACAAATCTTCTTCTACCTATACCCTCCTAACAACCCCCCCCCCCAATCACTGCTTTTAGCACCCCCCCACCTCCAAATTTTAACGCCTTGAACAATACTTACCCAAAGCAGCCCCCCAAATCCCCCCTTCCAACACTAATTCCCTCCACCCAATCTTGTTGTGGCACGCACCTTCACCTCATGATACTGCCCACCCCTGAGCCGGCCCTGTTTAATGCATATGGTGTGCTCCTATCCCTCTCCTAACACCCCCCCCCCCCAATCACCACTCTTAGCACCCCGACCCCAAAATTTTGACTCCTTGAACAATACTAACCTCTAGCAGCCACCCCCCCCCCGAAATTCCCCCTTCCAATACTAATTCCCTCTGGCTAATCTCATTGTGGCACGCACCCCCACCTCACGATACCACCCTCCTGCCCACCCCTAAACCGGCCCTGTTTAATGCATATGGTGTGCTCCTAGTTTGCTGCATGCTTTGAACATCCAAATAATCCTGAGTTTTTTTTGTTTGCCTTCTGTTCTCATAAGGTGCTAAAAGGTATTAACTTTGTAATAGTGGCTGATCCCCTGCACTACTATGATCAAGAACCAAAAACTAATAAAGTATTTGTTGGGGGTCTGCCGTTATATACCTATATGTGCTCCCACATATACCAAAAATGTGAATGCGAAAAAAGTTGTACAGCGCTATCCGTATTATAAACGCTATAAAATTTCTTGGATACTGTAAACCTCGGATCTGTACAGTTAGGGCTCAAACAACCTCAAAAAACCTTGAAACTGGATAGATCTAACATTTACAGTATCCACGTGGTCTTGTAAAGGGGCTGCACAACCCCAATGTGCCAAGTCCATTATCTAGGTGCACTAGAGGAAGTCACTTGAAAAAGCCCCTTGAAAAAGTCACGTGCATAGTGACGCAACGCGTCGGGAGGAGCCGGGTGACGTCACTTCCGGCCGTAGCCGGAAGTCGCTGTTTGTACCGCATTTGCGGCTTTTATTCATTGCTCGTATTGTTTGCTATGATGTAAGTGCGATTTTTTTCTTTATTAAATCGATTATTTTAACGTACTACACCATGATGGCATTCATTTAAATCCCCCTATCTGTGAGATATTTATGAGATGAGAGGCAATTGACCACCATCAGCAGGGTGCTTGCTTTGGAGTGATCCATAAGGAAAGGAGAGAGACAGCTTGCACAAATCTCACCACCTATCATTGAATCCTTGAGAGTGTATTAAGAAGATAGAGGGGCTGTGAAAGTTGATACTCATCCACCCATCCATCCATCCTATAAGGAAAAGATTATCATCGGTCCAAGTGATACTTATCACAGACACGCTCTTTTGAGTGTGCATTGAGGTGAGCGGCCATTGCACACAGTTTTTATTTAGTTCACTGGAGTGACACATCACGGTCATCAGACAACACTTTTTGCACACAGTTGGTTGTATTTACAAGGAAGTCACCTGTTATATTTGGTGTTTACCTGCTCAAGTCACCTTATTGTTTGGAGTCACCATTTGTTCACATCATTCACTTTATGGACTGTTTTAGTTTTCAATTTAACGTCAGTTCATTTTGTTGATCCTGCCACCTTTATTGCTACACTTTATCACCTTTCTGGTATACCACGTGCACTATTATGTAGCATTTTTTACCCACCATCTTGGATTTTTAGAGAAGAAGATTATTTTATTACATCATTTATCCATCTGTACCATTTATTATTCTGTTGATCACTTAATTGATTTACAAACATTTATCTCTATGCAGTTTTAGTATTTGTATCATCTTTTACTGACACACATTTTTTGTAATTCTATACATTTATTCATTTGCACAGATTTGTACACATTTATCCATCTGTACCGTACACCTACAATACCATATTAGTGAAGGAATTTTCTTATATACACCCCTTTCATATTGGATCCACATATTGGAGTATATACCTTGTTCACCATCTACAAATCATCCGTCTGTATGGATGTGTGTATTCATCCATCTGTACCCTACATCTTCCTTTTTTCCCCACTATTTTGAAGAATATATCAATTAGACACTTTTTTACTATCCAAGATCCTGTATTTACAGTGCACCAGTTTTTATACTTGGATCATGTGGATATTCTTTGGATTATGAATCCTACATTAAAAGCCGATTTTTAATTATTTTGCACATTGTCGCTTTACAGTGGGGACACTGAATAGAATTGGCTGCTTTTTCTGATTGTATTTGATTCACGTTGTTTCATTTATTCGCATCACTGCATATTTGCACATTGGATATTTTGCACATTTTTACACCACCAAGTATTCTAGAGTCAGACCCCTGAGGTAGCGCATTGGTCCTCGCTCTTTATCTAATTAACTTTGTAATAGTGGCTGATCCCCTGCGCTACTGTGTTCAAGAACCAAAAAACGTATAAAGTATTTGTTGGGGGTCTGCCGTTATATACCTATATGTGCTCCCACATATACCAAAAATGTGAATGCAAAAAAAAGTTGTACAGCGCTACCCGTATTATAAGCGCTATAAAATTGCTTGGATACTGTAAACCTCGGATCTGTACAGTTAGGGCTCAAACAACCTCAAAAAACCTTGAAGCTGGATAGATCTAACATTTACAGTATCCACGTGATCTTGTAAAGGGGCTGCACAACCCCAATGTGCCAAGTCCATTATCTAGGTGCACTGAGAAATGTGAGTTTTTATTAAAGTGTGGTTTTATGTAATTCAGCACTATGTCAGTCTTTTGATTTTTCTGTGAATCCTATGGAGCATCACAGGCTGTAAGGAATGGAATAGGGTTAGGACCCCCTAACCCAATAATGAATATTATTATTATTATTATACAGGATTTATATAGCGCCAACAGTTTGCACAGCGCTTTACAAACTGGATATATATATACACACTATAGTAACATACACTAAACAAAATTATAAACGCAACACTTTTGTTTTTGCCCCCATTTTTCATGAGCTGAACTCAAAGATCTCAGACTTTTTCTATGTAAACAAAAGGCCGATTTCTCTCAAATATTGTTCACAAATCTGTCTTAATCTGTGTTAGTGAGCGCTTCTCCTTTGCCGAGATAATCCATCCACCTCACAGGTGTGGCATATCAAGATGCTGATTGGACAGCAGGATTATTGCACAGGTGTGCCTTAGGCTGGCCACAATATAAGGCCACTCTAATGGCACTTTTTCACTGCAAGTACCGGCTAGTACCGGCTCGGCTCTACTCGGCCCTGCTTGGCCCGGTTTGCTTTTCCACTGCGGTACCGCATGGTATAGTGTCGGAACGGTTCGGTACGGTACGGTATAGGTTTGCTTCTCCACTAAAGTAGTACTAAAGTTAAGTGGGTGGGAT
This sequence comes from Pelophylax lessonae, assembly GCF_965119305.1. NCBI lineage: Eukaryota > Metazoa > Chordata > Amphibia > Anura > Ranidae > Pelophylax > Pelophylax lessonae. Next base: position 865,609,003 of record NC_138768.1, on the reverse strand, counting down.
AACAACGGGGTGGGTGGGATTCTCTGACCAATCAGTGGCTAGTAGTGACAGCATGCAAAGGATTGTGGGATATGGTACCAGTTTGGTACCTGTTGGAACTACAATCGAGTAGGTACTGTTTTTTCAGAGCCATACCGTACCGTACCGTTCGGTTCCATGCAGTGGAAAAGCAAACCTATACCGTACCGCACCGAACCGTTCCGACCCTATACCATGCGGTACCGCAGTGGAAAAGCACAAAAGCGGGCCGAACCGGTATGGTTCCATGCAGTGGAAAAGCGCCATAAATGTGCAGTTTTATCACACAGCACAATGCCACAGATGTCACAAGTTTTGAGGGAACGTCCAATTGGCATGCTGACTGCAGGAAAGTCCACCAGAGCTGTTGCCCATGAATTGAATGTTCATTTCTCTACCATAAGCCGTCTCCAAAGGCTTTTCAGAGAATTTGGCAGTACATCCAACCGGCCTCACAACCGCAGACCACGTGTAACCACACCAGCCCAGGACCTCCACATCCAGCATCTTCACCTCCAAGATGGTCTGAGACCGGCCACCCGGACAGCTGCTGCAACGATCGGTTTGCATAACCCAACAAGTTCTGCACAAACTGTCAGAAACCGTCTCAGGGAAGCTCATCTGCATGCTCGTCGTCCTCATCGGGGTTTCCACCTGACTGCAGTTCATTGTTGTCACGCATTTGTGAGGTCAGGCATGGATGAAAAGGCCTAGAAAAAAATTGAGGTTGAAGGATTGTAAGAGGTGCATGAAAGTCAGCCAGCCCCCAGTCTGATGTACTCACCCTCCAGTCTGTCACCAACCAAGTAGACCTGTCTCTTGGTACAAAGAACAGGGGTTTAGTTGACACAAATTTGCAAACGCATGTGAAAGCTGCAGAGCCACTTCACGGCACCCTGTTAAATCTGCAGTCCTACACTCTTAATTGAGTGTCTTCACAATGGAAGAACATGGCTGCTAATGGGTGGATGGGGGAACAGGTGAGAGGGAGACAGCCCAACCTCCCCCAACCCACCCCCATCCATGACTGGTCTGTTGTCTCAAAACTCAAATAACTAAGTTGTAACGATGGTACAAACTGGAAAGGACCAGCTGAGAAGCATTCGTATACAGGGATGGAGACCAATAGCATGACCTGCTTGTCTCACACAAAGTCCCAAATAGGAAATTAGGGATTGAAAGGCATTGTGCTTTATAGGCCATGCCCCATATATAAAATCCCTATCTGTCTTTATACTGCATCCACCAAGGGGATGGAGGTGTAATGCTTCTCAGCTGGTCCTTTCCAGTTTGTACCATCGTTATGCTTTAACTTTGTAATGTGACCGGCTCACAAAGCATGGATGTGAACTTCAGCAAAACAAAGAAGCAGCCCAAAAAACCCATATAAAGCAAAAAAAATATATATATATTTTTTTTTTTTTGCTTTATATGGGTTTTTTGGGCTGCTTGTTTTATTATTGGTATATATATTTTATTATTGCTATATATATTTTATTATTGGAATGATTCATTTTCTGTATATGCTTTTCTCTTAAATAAAGCACAGTATAAAAAAATGACCTTCATTTTATTTTACCAGGTCAGTTCATGATAATAGTATTGGTTGTTCATATAATGTAATATAATTTTATCAGTATGATTTTTAGGAATTGATTTCATTTGGACACATTTTTATCTAATTTCCGAAACAAATATTGTTTGATTTTCTTTTAAAGTCGTTATAAAGGCTGAAGGTGTTTTACCTTTATGCCTTCTTTTGATGAAGGTAAAAACCTTTATTATGCAGCTCCAGATCCCCCCCCCTCCCCCTTATACTTACCTGAGCCCAATCTCGATCCAGCAATCTTCACAAGAACAGCTGCTCTTCTGTATCTCTCTCTCTCCTCATTGGCTCAGAGACAGCAGTGGGAGCCATTGGCTGTCAATCACAGCCAGTCAGGAGGGAGCAGAGGAGCCGGGCTGAGCCTCATGAGTTAGCTTCGGTGGGCGGAGTGAAATGCATTGTGGGCATGGCCTGGCAGGGGTCCAGGCTGAGACTGCCATTCACTATCATACAGCAGGTCTTGACTCTATGTGCGGCTCCCGGGACACCTTGTCACTCTCTACCGCTGTGTGTGTCTATGGACACACAGAACCTGTTTGGGTGTAAGCACATACGAGGGCCCCCCCCCCATAGCAAGTGGCTGGAAAATAATTATTTGATCCCCTGCAGATTTTGTAAGTTTGCCCACTTACAAAGAAATGAAGGGTCTATAATTTTTATCATTGGTGTATTTTAAATGATAGAGGCAGAATATCAACCAAAAACCCAGACAAAACACACAATACAAATGCTCTAAATTGAGTTGCAGTTCAGTGAGTAAAATAAGTATTTGCTCCCCATGCAAAACATGACTTAGTAGTTGGTGGAGAAACCCTTGATGGCAAGCACAGAGGTCAGACGTTTCTTGTAATTGGTGACCAGGTTTGCACACATCTCAGGAGGGATTTTGGTCCACTCTTCTTTACAGATCTTCTCTAAATCCTTAAGGTTTCTTGGCTGTCTCTTGGCAACTCAAAGTTTCAGCTCCCTCCATAAATTTTCTATAGGATTACGGTCTGGAGACTGACTGGGCCACTCCATGACCTTAATGTGCTTCTTCTTGAGCCACTCCTTTGTTGCCTTGGTGGTTTGTTTTGGGTCATTGTCATGCCGGAAGACCCATCTACGACCCATCTTCAGTGTTCTGGCTGAGGGAAGAAGCTTCTCATCCAAGATTTTACAGTACATGGCCCACACATTGGCCCCTCAATGCCGCAAAGTCAGCATGTACCTTTCGCAGAGAAACATACCCAAGGCATAATGTTTCCACCTCCGTTCTTGACTGTAGGGATGGTGTTCTTAGAGTCACAGTCAGCATTTTTCTACCTCCAAACACGGCGAGTTGAGTTAATGCCAAAGAGCTCATTTTTGGTCTCATCTGATCACAGCACATTCTCCCAATTGTTCTCCGAATAATTTAGATTTTCATTAGCAGACTTCAGAGGGGCCTGTACATGTGGCTTCTTGAGGAGGGGGACCTGAAGGGCGCTGCAGGATTTCAATCGTTGACTGTGTATTAAGTTTCCAATGGTTTGTTTGGTGACCCATAAAAAGGCTGCACTGCTTCTGCTACAGACATTCATAAAGGATTCCTGGTGAAGAGAAGTAAAAACTCCTTTCCGCTGACCTACTGAGTGCAGGTTGAAGACAAGGACAGAGCGCAGGCCTCCACCCCCCCCCCCCAACCGCCCCCTGCTGGCCAGGTTGGGAAACCGTATTCAGCCAGTGAGTAGAGAGTACCTGGAGCAGTGCTTTGGCCTGGAATGGCGGTCAGGAGGAGGACGGGAAGAGGGAGAGTGGGAGGAGGGCCGAGTCGCTGCACCATTGGCCTTTGGTTTGTATTTGCCCCCTGGGCCGAAAGTTGCCAGCATGCCCCTGGTGTGCTCACATTCCATCCCTGTCTGTGACTGAGTCTCCCCCTCCCTCCCTTCTCTCTCCTGCCCCTGAGTTACACTGTCTGCCCAGAAAAAAAGTCGCCATCCGGAATTACTAAGCAACTAACTAGACTAAGCATGCAGTAACTCTCCTATTGGATAGTTACTGCATGTGCCCAAAGAATGAGGTCAGCTGACTACCTGAATATACTGAATGACCAGGTTATTCCATCAATGGATTTTTTCCTCCCTGATGGCACGGGCGTATTCCAAGATGACAATGTCACGATTCATGGGGCTCAAATTGTGAAAGAGTGGTTCAGGGAGCATGAGACATCCTTTTCACACATGGATTGGCCCCCGCAGAGTCCAGAACTTACCCCCATTGAGAATCTTTGGGATGTGCTGGAGAAGGCTTTGCGCAGTGGTCCGACTCTCCCATCATCAATACAAGATCTTGGTGAAAAATAAATGCAACACTGGATGGAAATAATCCTGTCACATTGCAGAAGCTTATAGAAACAATGCCACAGCAAATGCGTACCGTAATCAGTGTGTGACCCTTTTTTTTTTGGTGGCGACTTTTGTTTTGGCCAGGCAGTGTAGTACACTAATGTAAGGAGGGGCTCTGTTGTAAGGGGTGCTCTGCAGACTGTGATGCAAAGGGGGCTTTGGCGAGCAGAGACCCCTTTACAGCAGAGTTCCCCTTTACTCTAAAGTCCACAGTGTTCCCCCTAACATCAGAGCTCTCCCCTTTAAATCAGGGTTCCCAGAGCACTCCTTACAATAAAGTCCCCCTTTACATTAGACTCCACTGAGCTCCCACTTACAGTGTAAGTGGAAATTCTGCAGACTCAGATTTAAGGGGGAACTTTGCAGACTCAGATGTAAGGGATGCTTTAGGAACCCTGATTAAAGGGGAATGCTGGGAACTATGATGTAAGTGTGGGCTCTGATTACCAGAGACCCCCTTTAAATCCTGTATAATACTAATAATAATAATAATGATAATCAGAGTTTCCCTTTACACCAGAGTCTGCAGTGTTCCACCTTACATCATTATTCCCTCCTTACATCAGAGTTCTCAGTGTTCCTCCTAAAATCAGAGTCCCCAGAGTTCTCCCATACATCAGTGTCTGCAAAGTCCCCCCTTAAAGTGTAAGGGAACTCTGCAGATTTAGATGTTAAGGGGAACTGTGTGGATTCAAAAGTAAAGGGGAACACTGCCGATTCAGATGTAATAGGGGAACACTTCAGATTCAGCTATAAAGGGAAACTCTGTGGATTCAGATGACAAAGGGAACACTGCAGATTCAGATGTAAAGGGGAACCCCAAATGATTAACCACTTAACGACCAGCCACGTAGATCTACGTCGGCTGACTTTGAGTGGTTATACCGGGATGATGCCTCTAGCTAGAGGCATCATCCCGGTACCGTTGTTTGAAGCCGGCGGTCGGCTTTCCGTCGGTAATGATCGATGCGGCTCAGGAGCCGCTCGATCGTTACCCGGGGGGGCGGGAGGGGACGTCCCCCCCTCCCGCCGCCTTCCACGGCTTTGCTCGGGGCTCCCGTCCCACCGGGAGCCCCGAGCACCCAGCCGGCACGTCCCCCGGCTGGATGGAGTCCCGATGAATGCCGGAAACGGCATCGATCGGGTCTCCGATGACGTAACAGGAGGCGGCGTCCATGACGTCACATCCGGGTTACTGTGCCGCAAAAGGCGGCAGATTTAAAAAACGGCTGTATGCAAAAATGCCGTTTTTGGCGTTTTGCATACAGGGAAGTGTAGTGGAGGGGTCTAGGGTCTTTTAGACCCTCGATCCCTCCATAAAGTGTACCTGTCACACATATTGCTGTCACAAGGGATGTTTACATTGCTTGTGACAGCAATAAAAGTGATCAGATTTTTTTTTTTTTTTAAAAAACCTGTAATAAAGAAAAAATAAATAGGAAAAAAAAAAAAAAAATTTAGCCGCCCCCGTCACCGTTAGCTCGCGCACAAAAAAAAACGTAAACGCAAGTCGAGCCGCAAATGAAATCGCTGTTCAAACCACACATGTGAGGTATCGCCGCGATCGCCAGAGCGTGGGCAATAATTTAAAAAAAAGAGCTACACTCTAACTCTAAACTGGTAACCGTTAAATAAATTTAAAGCATCGCAGATTGAGATCTCTATTGACCGTAGTTTGTCGCCATCCCACGGGGGGGGCGCAATTTTAAACCGTAACATGTTTGGTATCTATTTACTCGGCGTGACATGTTCTTTCACAATATACAAAAAAATGGGCTAACTTTACTGTTTAGTATTTTTTAAAATTAATGAAATGTGATTTTTCAAATTTTTTCCAAAAAAATGGCATTTTAAAGACCGCTGCGCAAATACCGCATGACAAAAAATTTTGCAGTGACCGACATTTTATTCTCCAGAGTCTTTGCTAAAAAAAATATATATATAATGTTTGGGGGTTCTAAGTAGTTTTCTAGGAAAATATACTGGTTTTAACTTGTGAACAAAAAGTGTCCGAAATAGGGCTGGGGGTAAAGTGGTTAAAAAAGTTATTTAATCACAAAAATATATGTACAGAATAGTGTATACTACATTAAAAGAATTGCTGTGCATTGCATTGTAATGAATTTAAAGTACTAAAAAAAAAAAAAAAAAATGCTATGAGCTGCTAAAGTGTTCGGGTTTGGCTGTTAGAAAAAGATGGCAACCCTAGTATAGAGTAGAACTTGAGACCCAATGGCACAATATAACCGTATGGGTTACGGTGAGAAAAGACTGATTTGGTTGGAGGGCTGCTTGATTCCTTTAGTCCCTTCTCACCATAACCTTATTGTAACATTGTATCAGATAGTTTAAAGGTTCTACAATAATCCATAACAATGTATAAGACTCTACTATTGATATTATATGATTTATAAATTAGACATCGTGGTCAGGATGGTGATCCTACAGCACCGTGTCTATAAAATGTATCAACTGGTGGTAATGGACACCCAGGCTAGACACATGGAAGTGACAAATGTGGTATTTATTACTGAATAACAGAGGAAGGAAAATCTTTGATGTAAGGAATTATTACCATTCTGGGGTCAGTAAGGTCCCCCCTCCTCCTAGATTTATGGTGTTTGTTTTGTCTTCCTTTGGAATTTTTGAAGTTGAACTCCAGGAATGATGAATGCAGCTCTGCAATAACTAATATTTCATTAAGTACCGGTTCACACTTCAGCGATGTCAGACATCTCATGTGATTCGGAGCGCACTGCTCTGCAGATCACATGCAGTGTCTGTGCAATGCAAATTCAGCCATACAGATTGTAGGGCTGAATTTGCATTGCATTCGGACCGAAGTTGCACAGAATCCTTTTTTTTGTCCGCAAGAGAATCTAATTGCATGGTGGTTCACACCTATGCGATCCAATAATGTCTGGTTAGTGTGGAAAATGACCGAGAAGCCGCAGGAGGGGGGGGGGGCACCTCTCCCTCCACCCATAAAAGTGACACCACGGTGAATCTGCCGTTGGGACCACTTTTATGAGAAAGAGGACCGCCTGCCCCCTCCTGCCGCTCTCGGTCATTTTCCCCACTTACCGGAGCCATCGGTACCGGGGAAAATGATCCGGTCCTTTCCTGCCTAGGCAGGAAGTTGAGTGAGGGCAAGCTGGCCCCCACTCCGCTCTATGGCCTCGGAGGACCGGAGCGACGTCATCTGTCATTTCCTCCCAACGGCCATAAAGGGCCCATTTTTTTCATGATAGAATAAATGATTTTTTTTTTTTTTTTGCTATTTAGTGTAGATGTGAGATGTGAGGTCTTTTTGACCCCAGATCTTACATTAACCACTTTACCACCGGAGGATTTTGCTGTCTTACGTCCAGGCCACTTTTTGCGATTCGGCACTGTGCGATTTTAACTGACAATTGCACGGTCGTGCGACACCGTACCCAAACGAAATTTACATCCTTTTTTTTCCCACAAACAGAGCTTTCTTTTGGTGGTATTTGATCACCTGTGCGATTTTTACTTTTTGCGCTATAAACAAAAAAAGAGCGTTTAGTTTGAAAAAATAACAATATTTTTAACATTTTTTATATGAAATTCCCCCCAAAAAAATGTAAAAATCAAATTTTTTTAAAATTTTTGGCCAATTTGTTTTCTGCTATCTATGTTTGGTAAAAAAAATCGCAAAAAGCGTATTTTGATTGGTTTGCGCAAAAGTTATCGCGTTTACTAACAAAGGGAAAGATTTTTGTCATTTTGTTGTTTTTTTTTTTAATGAGTAATGGCGGCGATCTGCGATTTTTTTTGCGGTACTGCGACATTGTGGTGGGCAGATCGGACCCTTGACTGACATTTTTGACACTTTTGGGGGTACCAGTGACATTACTACAGTAATCAGTGCTATACATATGCACTGTTACTGTAAAAATGACACTGGCAGTGAAGGAGTTAACTGTGTTGGAGAGGGAGGGGTTAAGTGTGTCCTAGGGGCGTGTTTCTAACTGTGATTGTCTGTGGCTACTAGTGTAAGAACAGAGATCAATGGTCCTACATAGTAGAACCGTCTGATCTCCATTCTTATGCAGGGAAGAATGACATGCGGCTTTGTTTACATTAGCCGCCTGCCTTTCTTCCGGTGTAACGGAAGATCGTGAGTGCCCGGCGGACATCGGGTCCGCCGGGCACACGCGTGGGGGGGTCTGTGACCGCGCGGGAGCGTGCCTCCGGCGGCGCGCGCTCGCTCCCTAGAGCCTCACAGGCTAGCGACGTAGCCCTACGTCGCTTTGCCTGTGAGGGGCTGACCGCCGCAGTAAATAGTCGTGAATATTTATTGGGTTTCAGACAATCCCTGGAGAGGAGTGTCCAGTAGGGGGCTGGAATAGCGATAAATAGTCTGAGACAATGGAAAGCTGGGTTCTTTCTCCCCAGGAGACTTCCAGAGGTGCAAGGGCAGATGCTGTTTGGTAGCCTATGAACTGAACATTGGCTCAAGGAGACGTCAGAGGTGCTAGGATCAAAACCTTAAATATTCTTTGCTCAGAGCTGACTAAAGAACCAAACAATGAAAGGGACCCAGTCCTCAAAAGCACCATCTCACCTATTGTATTGTGTGTGAAGGAAGCTGGAAGGAGCCGTCTGTCTTGGGGAGGAGTAGCGACCTTGAGTTGATCCCTGAAATTCAGTGCTGGACGCTGCACTGGTACCGATAGTTGCACACTGGTACAAGGTAACCAGGTGCCCAAACATTTGCAGCCCTTTGTATGCCTTTATCCTCCTACTGATACAAGACAGTATTCTTTCCATGCACAACTATTGTTGGTGGGCATAATTCTTCAAACTGACACCAATGATGAGGCACTATTTATCCTACTGATATCAATGATGGGGCCCTATTCCTCGCACTGACACCAATGATGGGGCACTATTCCTCCCACTGACACCAATGATGGGGCACTATTCCTTCCACTGATACCAATGATGGGACACTATCCTTCCACTGATACCAATGATGGGACACTATCCTTCCACTGATACCAATGATGGGACACTATTTCTTCCAATGATACCAATGATGGGGCACTATTCCTACCACTGATACCAATGATGGGACACTATTCCTCCCATTGACACCAATGATGGGGCACTATTCCTCCCACTGATACCAGTGATGGGACATTATTCCTCCCACTGACACCAATGATGGGGCACTATTCCTCCCACTGATACCAATGATGGGACACTATTCCTTCCACTGATACCAGTGATGGGACATTATTCCTCCCACTGACACCAATGATGGGGCACTATTCCTCCCACTGATACCAATGATGGGACACTATTCCTCCCACTAACACCAATGATGGGGCACTATTCCTCCCACTGATACCAATGATGGGACACTATTCCTCCCACTGACACCAATGATGGGGCACTATTCCTCCCACTGACACCAATGATGGGGCACTATGTCTCCTACTAATACCAATGATGGGAGTGGCACTATTCCTCCTACTGATACTAATGATGGGACACTATTTCTCCCACTGACACCAACAAAGGGACACTATTCCTTCCACTGATACCAACGAAGGGACACGATTGCTTCCAATGAGACCAATGATGGAGCACTATTCCTTCCACTGAGACTAATGATAACTTTTCATCCTATGATGGGGCATTATTTCTCCCACTGATAGTATTGATGGGAGTGACACTATTCTTCCTACAGATACTAAAGTTGGGACACTTTTTCCCCCACTGACACCAATGATGGGGCGCTTTTCCTCCCACTGGCACCAATAATGGTCAGTATTCCTTCCACTGATACCAAAGATGCACTGTTAACTTCCACTGAAGCCAGAACAATTATTGCTGGGTGGATGGGCAGGCTCCATACTTGTTGGGGAAGAACCAGTTTAATACCAGTGGCCCTTAGTGGGTGGTGCTACATGATATTTAAAAGAGTTGTTTGTTTGGGATAATGCAGATCCACACACCACATCTTTTTTTTCCATTTTTGGAAGCAGAAGATCCATGAGACCGAACACAGAGACTTGTACAAAAACAACTTTATTAAAAATTATATTTAACTTTACAAACCTTATAATCCACCACAAATTAATATATTATACATAATTGTAATAATAGCCCTGGATACACATGGATAAGCTGCCTAGAGCTTGTGAGATGCCACATTATCATTTTCATAACTGCTCCACCAATAACTGATATTTCAGTGTTTAGTAAATATGAGAGAGTCTATGAGAGAGTTCCTAGGACTGTACATCTGCTGTGCCCATTATGAGGGGTTCCCACCATCCCTATGCTGAGTATTGGGGTCTGCACATCTGCTGTGCCAATTATGAAGGGTTCCCACCATCCCTGTGCTGAGTTCCTGGGTCTACACACTTGATGTGCCCATTATGAGGGGTTCCCACCATCCCTGTGCTGGGTTCCGGGGTATGCACACCTGCTGTGCCCATCCTGATGGGGTTCCCACCATCTCTGTGTTGAGTCCCCAGGTCTGCACATCTGCTGTGCCAATTATGAGGGGTTCCCACCATCCCTGTGCTGAGTACTGGGGTCTGCACATCTGCTGTGCCAATTATGAGGGGTTCTCACCATCCCTGTGCTGAGTTCCTGGGTCTACACACTTGATGTGCCAATTATGAGGGGTTCCCACCATCCCTGTGCTGAGTTCCTGGGTCTACACACTTGATGTGCCAATTATGAGGGGTTCCCACAATTTCTCTTGTAATGGAGAGATTATAAGGTGGATGGGAAAACCCAAACTCCCAGATGGAACAGTGTGTGTAGGTATGACAGGGACCCCCTATGACCCTCAAGAGATATGGGAAGCCAGTAAGTAACTCATTCCTCTGAAATCCACCCATAACTAAAACACCAACTTCAAGTGAAATCAGGCATTCAGTTTACAATTCCACAATGTCTCATTCTATGCAGTTCTCAGCAAGCTGTAATATTACTTTGCTGTCTGAAATGACTGGCATGTAATTACAGATGTAACGATAATAGGACATTTAAAATGTATCTAATACATACAGATTTTTCATCAGATGCCAAAAAAAAAATCCAACTCTGTCTGGTACTCGCTACCAGAACCATAGTGATATCTTCTCTGGCTCCCTGGGTGAGATCTGTATTTGTTGCCTTTTACACTTCATACATTTCACAAATAAACTGATCGGTTACATTGTAGCAGCTGCCAAACGGTATACAGTATGGGCTAAAGAAGTGGCAAATCCAGTGGAATGTGATTTATTCCTACTACTAGTAATATATGGGCTAAAGAAGTTACGAGTCCAGCTGAAAGTGACTAATTCCTTATATTAGTGTACAGGTTAGGCATACTAAGCACTATTAGTAGCTAATGGACTAAACAAGGAACTTGTCTACTTCAATGTCCTTAGCAGTGCAGTCTTAAAAAGGGACAAGTGAAGCTGAATATGACTAAGTGCCGGTTCACACTAATACGACTTGTCAGGCGACTTGGTCAGCCTGGCAAGTCGCGCACCGTCGCGGTCCATTGAGTAGTACAGGACCGGTTCTAATAGGAGCGACACAAGTCGCTCTGACTTAGAAAAAGGGTCCTGTACTACTTCGGGGCGATCTGGGAGTGACTTGCATAGACATTCATTTTATGAAGTGCAAGTCGCGACAAAGTCGCGCTGCACGCAAAATCACAGGTCGCCCCGAAGTCGGATCCGACATAGTGTGAACGGGGTCTAAAGGCCCGTACACACGTACCGATCGTCGGCATACAAACGTCGGTGGACGAAGGATCTGCCGATTGTACGCGTGTTAGTATGGTGCCTCCGACAGATGTCTGCGCACAATCCGCGGACAAAAGTCTTTCTTGCAAACATGAAAATTTTTGTATGCCGACACCAGAACGGACGATTGTTCGCCTGTCAGTACACAATTCGGCCGACAGACCGCAGATTTGCAAGACTGGGCATGCTCAGAAAATAGAAAACACAGGGAAAGTTAACCATTACATGACATCACTTCTGCAGTCGGCGGACAAAATTCTTGTGCTGTCCTTGTGCTGTCTTTGCACTTTTCAGCAGACACCGACATCCCGGGGAGAAAAGAGGAACATTTGTATGCCGACCATCGGTACGTGTGTACGGGGCTTAACTCCTACTACTAGTAATGTATGGGCTAAAGTAGTAACATATCAAATATATTGTAACTTATTTCTACTACTAGTAGTGTATGGGCTAAAAAGTAAGACATCAAGTAGAATGGGACTTATTCCTACTACTAGTAGTATACGGGCCAAAGAAGTCCAGCTGAATGTGTTTAATTCCTTCTACTAGTGTACAGGTTAAAAAAATATATACTATTAGTAGATTATGGTCTAGTGTACAGGCTAAAGAAGTGACAAGTCTAAGTAAATGTTTCGAAAACAACCCCCCCCCCCCCCGCCAGGCTAAACAGGGAAGACGCTTCGCTCCATGTTACTAACTAAAATTAGTAGTATAAGGGGCCAGGGGCGAAGCAAAAGACAACTCCAGATCAGTTTTAGTAAGCTTACTCTAAAGAAGTGACACGTGTAGCTGAATGTCACCAACTCCTACTAGTAGTTTACTGATGAACCAAGGCACAAGTCCAGTTTAATGTTACTAACTATTAGTAGTGTTTAGACTAAACAAGTGGAAGCCAAGTTCAATGTTACTAATTACTAGTAGTTCACTGTTACCCACTACTACTAGAAACAAGGGACACATGCAGTTCAATGCCAATGACCAACAAGTGTAGCTGAATGTCACTAATTCCTGCTAGTAGTTTACTGACTAACCAAGGCACAAGTCAATTTCAATGTTACTAACTGCTAGTAGTGTACGTACTAAACAAGTGGAAGACCAGTTTAATGTTACTAACTACTAGTAGTGTGCAGAGTAAACAAATGGAATCCCAGTTTAATGTTACTAACTACTAGTAGGGCACGTACTAAACAAGTGGAAGCCCAGTTTAATGTTACGAACTACTAGTAGTGTGCAGAGTAAACAAGTGGAAGCCCAGTTAAAGTTACCAGCTACTAGAAGTGTAAAGACTAAACAAGTGGAAGCCCAGTTCAATGTTACTAATTAGTATTAGTTCATTGTTACCCACTACTACTAGAAACAAGGGCCACATGCAGTTCAATGCCACTGACCAACAAGTGTAGCTGAATGTCACTAATTCCTGCTAGTAGTTTACTGACTAACCAAGGCACAAGTCCAGTTCAAAGTTACTAACTGCTAGTAGTGTACGTACTAAACAAGTGGAAGACCAGTTTAATGTTACTAACTACTAGTAGTGTGCAGACTAAACAAGTGGAAGCCCAGTCAAAGTTACCAGCTACTAGAAGTGTAAAGACTAAACAAGTGGAAGCCCAGTTCAATGGTACTAACTACTAGTAGTGTACAGACTAAACAAGTGGAAGCCCAGTTCAATGGTACTAACTACTAGTAGTGTACAGACTAAACAAGTGGAAGCCCAGTTCAATGGTACTAACTACTAGTAGTGTACAGACTAAACAAGTGGAAGCCCAGTCAAAGATACCAGCTACTAGAAGTGTAAAGACTAAACAAGTGGAAGCCCAGTTCAATGTTACTAACTACTAGTAGTTCAGTGTTCCCCACTACTACTAGCAACAAGGGACAGTTTCATTTTAATGCTACTAACCACTGCTAGTATACACTAAACAAGGGATATGTGTATCTGAATGTCACTAACTCCTACTAGTAGTTTATACAATACTATACAAGGGAAGCCTAGTTTAATTTTACTAACTACTAGTAGTGTACAGACTAAACAAGCGGAAGCCCAGTTCAAATGTTACTAACTACTAGTAGTTCAGTGTTACCCACTACTACTAGCAACAAGGGACAAGTCAAGTTCAATGCTACTAACCACTGCTAGTATACACTAAACAAGGGACAATAGTAGCTGAATGCCACTAACTCCTACTAGTAGTTTACTGATTAACCAAGGCACAAGTCCAGTTCAATGTTACTGACTACTAGCAGTGCACAGACTAAACAAGTAGAATTCAGTTCAATATTACTAATTCCTACCAGCAACAAATAAGTAGTCCAGTTAAATTTGACTGCTACCAGAAATGCTTGGATTAAACAAGTTACACGCTTAATTAAATGTAACTCAGATGCTGGGAACTCAGTGGTCAGAGACTGAGAAAGCCTTGATCAGGGTCAACTTACACCCCCGCTTTACGGGGTCTGACCCTTAAAAATGAACAAAACTTTTAAAAATGACAATCTAAAAAAAAAAGCTAAAACACGATCATCTAAAGAGTAATACATGCCAAATCATTTCATAAAGCAAAGTTACCATGGTGTCCACCATGCCAGGAAGCAAAATCCCTGTGTGAAAGGCCTATGATGGAAGCTGCCAGTCCTAGACTCATGTGCCAAGTTCACCTCTGCTCTGATATTATGAGAAAGGGGGTCTCTGCTTCCATCCCAGACTTTCCACACAGGTATTCTGCTCTATGACAGGGCCTATATAAGCTTAAAAAACAAACAATATATAAACCTTAATATCACGCAGAAAGATTATATTTATTCATTTCATTAACAGTACTGAAAATATATTTTTTTCACACACATTAATAAATCAGATGTTTAAATGTAAAATATAAATCTGAGCTTCATTTATATATTAAAAAAAATCAAAATGGTGTCTTTTGTCCAAGACAAGAATAGCATGCTACGTCTTAAAAGGTCACTCCACCCAAAACCAGGACCTCTAGTTATTCCTCATTCCCAAGGGGTGGAATTTAGCTCTGCGTGGGAGTTCCCAGCTCCCCTCCCCACCCATTGGTAATAGGCTCCACCTCTCCCTGTTAGATCATTCATATTATGAAGAATTCACCAGAAGGAAAGATGCTTCATACCGCAGAAAAGCTCCAGAGAGAGAAAAGTCATGTTTTGGGCGGACTGACAGATTAAGATACTAAAATAAAGTGACTCAGTGTCTCTGATTTGTTTTTAAGTTTTTCAATAAAAAAAATATTTGGGAAGTTGGTAAGAAAGTGTAAAACTCTCTAATTCCTGTTCTTAAGAGCTTGCAGGAAGTCCGGGGAAACCTCCTCAATGGGATTCAATGAACCCCCTGCACACTATACATGGTTACATATTTTTTCAGCAAGCTTGCATAAAAAGGGAATTTTAGTACATATGTATTACATTATATGTTGAAGTTGGACAACTGTTTCAAAGTGATCCCTATTGTTCACTCGTTCTGTGTAAATCAGGGCAAAACAAGGCTATTTTCTCTCAAGGTTGAATCTCCTTCATACCCTGTTTCCCAAAAATAGGCCCTACCCCGACAATAAGACCTAGCGATATTTTTCGGGGATGGCTGCAATATAATCCCTACCCCGAAAATAAGCCCCAGATAAAGTCAATGTAAAAACATGTAAACTGTTTTGTAAAAAGATTATATAAGAGCCCATTCAGACTAGCGCGACTTGTCAGGCGACTTGTCAGCCTGACAAGTCGCGGTAGGTTGCGGTCCATTGAGTAGTACAGGACCCATTCTAATAGGAGCGACACAAGTCGCTCCGACTTAGAAAAAGGGTCCTGTACTACTTTGGGGCGACCTGGGAGTGACTTGCATAGACTTCCATTATGTGAAGTCTCTGCAAGTCTCACCGAAGTCGCGGTGCACAGCGGTGCACGCGACTTCACAGGTCGCCCCCCAAAGTCGGATTGCCTCAGTGTGAATCGGCTCTAAATGTGCAGTGTGTCTCTTTTTGTAAGTTTTTATTGTGGAAAATAGCTTATTTACCGTGCCGCTGGGTGCTCACTTGACCCCTGGAGATCTTCTCTCTTCCCTCTGTAGTGCTCGGAGTGGGGCAGTGGTTGGTGGGGATCTTGGCCCCTCCCTCTGCAGAGGGAAGAAGACCACCGGTGGGTCACGTGAGCGCCCAGCGGCGCTGTAAATAAGGTCTTTTCCACAATAAAGTTACAAAAGGAAACACACTGCGCATTATATAATCTTTTTACAAAGTGGATTACATAATTTTACAATGACTTTAACCAAGGTTTATTTTTTGGGATTACAGAATGTCATAATGCTGACTCCTGAGCTGACATGGGGGAGAGGGGGGGAGAAGACAGGGGACACAGGAACTTTTTAAAAAACATTTTATGGTTTTATTCCAAGTTTTTTTGGAACCTAGAGAGGGGTAAATGAGACAGCACAAGCACTATGCTGTCTATCATGGTCAGGATATTTTTTTTAACCGGTTGCCGACCGCCGCAAGTACATATACTGCGGCGGTCAGCCCCGGCCAGGCAAAGTGACGTACCGGTACATCACTAGCCTTTGAGCCAATAGGGGGCGAGCGCGCGCCGCCGGAGGCACACTCCCGCCCCGGCTCGTTCATGGACACCTCCGTGCACGTGACCGGCGGACCCGATGTCACTCGCGATCGTCCACAGTGAAGGGAGAAAGGCAGGCGGCTAATGTAAACAAAGCCGCCTGTCATTCTTCCCTGTGTAAAAGCACTGATCTAACAGTCCTACTATGTAGGACCGTTGATCTGTGCTGTTACACACACAGCCACATCCCTGCACAGTTAGAAGCACACCCCTAGGGACACACTTAACCCCTCCCTCTCCAATAAAGTTAACCCCTTCCCTGCCAGTGTCATTTTTACAGTAACAGTGCATATGTTTAGCACTGATTACTGTTGTAATGTCACTGATACCCCCAAAAGTGTCAAAAATGTCAGTCAAGGGTCCTATCTGTCCGCCGCAATGTCGCAGTCAAAAAAAAAAACGCAGATCGCCGCCATTACTCGTTAAAAAAAAACAACAAAAATGACAAAAATCTTTCCCTTAGTTAGTAAACGCAATAACTTTTGCGCAAACCAATCAAAATACGCTTAATGTGATTTTTTTTTTTTACCAAACATATGTAGCAGAAAATAAATTGGCCAAAAATGTTAAAATAAATTTAATTTTACATTTTTTTTGGGGAATTTCATATAAAAAAATGTGAAAAATATTGTTATTTTTGCAAAATTTACGCTCTTTTTTGTTTATAGCGCATTATCAAAAAATCGCACAGGTGATCAAATACCACCAAAAGAAAGCTCTGTTTGTGGGGAAAAAAAGGACGTCAAATTCGTTTAGGTACAGCATTGCAGGACCGCGCAATTGTCCGTTAAAGTCACGCAGTGCCGAATCGCAAAATAGGGCCTGGTCAGGAAGGGGGTAAAATCTTCCGGGGCTTAAGTGGTTAAAGTTACAACCACTTTAAGATCGTCATTGTACATATTTTAAATAAATAAGACATCCCCTGGAAATAAGTCCTAGTGTGTTTTATGTAGCCAAAATTAAAATAAGACCCGGACTTATTTTCAGGGAAACACGGAAGAATGATTTAGGCAAATACAGCATTATGACCACTAGATGGAGCTAATGATTATAATAAATACTTACTAAGATTATCAGCTCCATCTAGTGGCCAAAATAAGTTATTTTCTGTATGAAGAATAACATTCGACCTGGAAAGAAAATAGCCTGCAGGCATATTCACACAGAGCAAACAAATATACAGTTTCACAGGATAAATATTTTTTTAAATGAATACACCCCACAGTGCCAAAATGGGGTTTATTGAGTTGAAGGAGAGCTACAAAACCAAAGCCGGTCTTAGACATTAAGAGCAACTTGAAACTTTTCCAACCCAAACCAAATTATTTAAAAAGTTCTACTTCTAAAAAAAAAAAAAAAAAAAAAGTTAAAATTGCCTCTAAGCAAATGTTTAAACTTCCCAAAAAGTGGTTTCCCCGTGATGGTCAACTTAAGTAAATCCCAACCATAGCACACAAAAAGAGAAGTGAAACATCAGAAAGTGAAATGGCACAGCAGGGCTCTAATGTTTACCGGAGAGCCGGGCAAAGGAAGCAGCCATGGCTGGCTGGAATAGTGTACAGTACACCCTGGTGATTTACTAGGGAAAGGTGACCATTACATTCTCAGAGATACAGGCCAGATCCTCATCATGGATACCTCCCCTGTGCTGTAGACAGATACACATAACAAATCTATCAAATTGCAACATTTTATGAGAAGAAAACTCCTTACAATGTAACGACCTACAGAGACAGATACATATCAGTGATAGAAATCACACCCT
Organism: Pelophylax lessonae; assembly: GCF_965119305.1. Lineage (NCBI taxonomy): Eukaryota > Metazoa > Chordata > Amphibia > Anura > Ranidae > Pelophylax > Pelophylax lessonae. The sequence continues at coordinate 865,590,838 of NC_138768.1, read as the reverse complement.
GTGATAGCAGAGAAGGACAGAGCAGAATTATTTGTATCATTTCAGACATGGAGGCTCTAGAAGCAGTAAGCTGGCACCACATGGACACAACCATGGGATCCTTTCCTGGATCCGCTTCTGCAGCTTCAGCATTTTTTCTAGAAAAAAAACAAAAAACAAACAAAAAAACAATAGTTAGGATTTCGAAGTGCAAAGGTTGTTTGCATGCAAATATTTTTATTTTTATTTTTTTTTTCCTTTTTTTGGTTGGACCGAATGGCCTTTTTTCAACCAGACTGGCTATGTAAATATGCAGGACAAGTGTCATCCAACAGGTGAGCGGCTGCATACAACAGGGCTTAAATGGGAGGGGTTTAATGGTTTGGGGTTTGGATTGATACATTGTGACAGGTGCACTTTTATTTTAAACATACAGTCAATGATTGATGAGAGAACTGGGCAAAGTTTGGTTCGCTGGAAAAAGTTTGTGAACCCTGAACCTTGCAGCTACAGGCAATATCCCGGTATCTTTTTTTTTTTCAAGCCCTATTTATGTAAAAGCCATCCTAGTGGCTAATTAGTTGCTGGATTGCATTTACTCGCAGGGCTGCTGTTAGAAATCATAGGGCCCCGTACAGCCTATCTGGCAGCCCCCCCCCCCCCCCCCCAAAATGTCAAGACATTATTTTCACTAAAAATACACTAAAATCATTATTAGCGGACACAAACATAACAGAGAACCTGTGTGAATTAGCCCTTTTTAATTGTTTTTTCCATTTTTTAAAAGTTAAAATGTTTACAATTATTTTATTTTACAATTTTTTTATTACAATGTTTAATTGTTATTTTTAACACTTTTTTTTTTTTACAGGACAGGGAAGCCTGCAGCGCTGGGAAAGGGAGGGGGGAATGACATCCTATATAATCAAGGAGCCTGGGATCCGATCAGATGGTCCCCAGCCATCTCTATGGTCTTGGGAGGCCGGAAGTGGTGTCATGACATCACGTCCAGTTATGGCAGATATAAACATAGCTATTTTTTTGTTCTGGAAATGAGATCATTTTTTTTTTCAATCTCATGCTTTCCAAGGTAGAGGAGAGACTTAAAGACCCCGGATGTCTACATAAAGATTTTTTTTTTTTTTTCATCGCTTTCATTCATATCAGAGAAATGTAAACATCCCTTGTGATAGAACTAATGCATGACAAAAGAAAAAAAAAAGATCTCATACTTTCCAGATTTGCCTTATTTCTATCACAAGGGATGTTTACATTTATTCCGATAGGAATAACAGTAATTAAAAAAAAACTGAATAGGACAGTGTAAAAAAAAAAAAAAAAAAAAAAAAAAAAAAAATATATATATATATATATATATATATATATATATATATAAATTTAAAGTGCCCCGTCCCACCGTGCTTGTGCACAAAAGCGAATGGATACATTTGGAACGCATATGCATTGAATTATATTGTAAATATATATAAATATATATATATATATATATATATATATATATATATATATATATATATATATATATATATATATATATATATATATATATATATATACAGTATATATATATTTATATTTATAATGTTTGGAGGTTCTGAGTAATTTTCTAGCATAAAAAATTTAGATTTTTACATGTAGGAGGGAAATGTCAGAATTGGCGTGGCCTGGAATTAGCTAAAGGGCAACACTAAAAATTCACAAATGTTTTAAATAAAATGCTCTTGGGTTGCCATAAACCAGCATGTGAAGCTAAGGAGCAGTACCGTGTGATCCTTTAAAAGTGACAAGAAGGCCCCGTTCACACTGGGGCGATCCGACTTGGGAGGGCGACCTCCGAGGTCGCGGTGCGAGCAGCGCGCCGCGACCTCGGAGCGGCCGGCACGGACTTCATAACATTGAAGTCTATGGCGGTCGCCTCCAGGTCGCCCCAAAGAAGCTCCGGACCCTTTTTCTAAGTCGGAGCGACTTGTGTCGCTTCTATTAGAACGGGTCCGCAGCTTCCCTATGGAAGGCGACCTACGGCGACCTGTGAGGCGACCAGGTCGCCTCACAGGTCGCCTTAGTGTGAACGGAGACGAAGAGGCCGAGGATCTGTCATTTAGTAGAAAGCAGTAAATGATAAATCCCTGCCGGCTTCTATTTGTAAACAAACTGGCTGGGATATCTGGCCAATGACATCATCCAGGATCTCTGGCTGGTTTGTTTACAAACATCTGGCAGGCAGGGATCTGTCATTTTGTGGCAATAGTTCTACCACTGCACAAATGACAGAATTCCAGATGTCCAAATATTATTTCCAATTATTATTCCTCTGGTACAAAGACTGATGTGACTGGCTCAGTGATCTCCGTATGGGACTGCGGTATATGTCAGAGCTATATAGATGTTTAATAATAGTGTGTGACTGTGGGGGGACATTAGAGTGTAAGCTCCTCTGGTACAAAGACCGATGTGATTGGCTCAATGTTCTCTGTACGACACTGCAGTATATGTCAGAGTAAGTATATAAATGTATAATAATAATAATAATAATAATAATTGTGTTTGACTGTGGGAGGACATTAGAGTGTAAGCTCCTCTGGTACAGAGACTGGTGTGACTGGCTCAGTTTTCTCTGTACAGCACTGCGGTATATGTCAGAGATATATAAATGTATAATAATAGTGTGTGACTGTGGGGGGACATTAGAGTGTAAGCTCCTCTGGTACAGAGACTGATGTGACTGGGGGTACATTAGAGTGTAAGCTCCTCTGGTACAGAGACTGATGTGACTGGCTCAGTGATCTCTGTACAGCACTGCGGTATATGTCAGAGTTATATAAATGAGTATTGATCAGTGTAATCTCAGTTTTTGCTCCGTATTAAATCAGAGTTACTCACCATTTTTTGGTTTAGGCAGCGTATATACTTCTTCACCCAGTCTGACTCTGGGATGGCACAGAGGTGTCTGTTCTTGTGTGTAGTGAATCTAGAGGAAAGAAGACAAACAGTTATCATAAGAAACAAAGTTACATGAATACAAGTTTGTTTTTTTGGGTTTTTTAACATTAATTTGGTGCTTTCTTTCAATAATGTTTTAATGTTCTGTATATCTAAAAGCAAAATAAATAAATACATTAATGAATGAATTAAAAAAACAAAAACAAAACACACAAACCCCAATATGTGTATAATTGGTTTGTGCGAATGTTATAGTATCCACCAACTATGGTATATATACTGGAATTTACACAGCTATGATGCTATACTGGTAATGGTGCTGATCAGTGACTTAAAGTGAGACTGTGATAGTGTGGTGGGCAATCTGACACTAACTCATGCTGGCTTGGAGGTATACTAACTGACTAGGTGACACTGGCATCAATAGTAAAACCAATATAGACATCAGTGCTAATTTTGTACACTGGCACTGTTCTAGGGATACTGGCTGGGAAGGGGTTAACATCTAGGGGCAATCAAGGGGTTAAATGTGTGCCTATGTATGTGTTATGTGTACTGCTTTTTCTTTACTGTATGTCTGTCACTCTTCTGTGTCTCTGCGTTTCTATGTCCACAGCCTCTGACCATTCCTTGAATCACGTCTGCAGTCTCTGACCATCTCCATCTTTTGTAACATGTCTGCAATCTCTGACCATCTCCTGTAGTATGTCTGCAGTCTCTGACCATCTCCTGTAGTATGTCTGCAATCTCTGACCATCTCCTGTAGTATGTCTGCAGTCTCTGACCATCCCCTGTAGTATGTCTGCAGTCTATGACCATCTCCTGTAGTATGTCTGCAGTCTCTGACCATCTCCTGTAGTATGTCTGCAATCTCTGACCATCTCCTGTAGTATGTCTGCAGTCTCTGACCATCCCCTGTAGTATGTCTGCAGTCTATGACCATCTCCTGTAGTATGTCTGCAGTCTCTGACCATCTCCTGTAGCATGTCTGCAGTCTCTGACCATCTCCTGTAGTATGTCTGCAGTCTCTGACCATCTCCTGTAGTATGTCTGCAGTCTCTGACCATCTCATGTAGTATGTCTGCAATCTCTGACCATCTCCTGTAGTATGTCTGCAGTCTCTGACCATCTCATGTAGTATGTCTGCAATCTCTGACCATCTCCTGTAGTATGTCTGCAGTCTCTGACCATCCCCTGTAGTATGTCTGCAGTCTCTGACCATCTCCTGTAGTATGTCTGCAGTCTCTGACCATCTCCTGTAGTATGTCTGCAATCTCTGACCATCTCCTGTAGTATGTCTGCAGTCTCTGACCATCCCCTGTAGTATGTCTGCAGTCTCTGACCATCTCCTGTAGTATGTCTGCAGTCTCTGGCCTTCTCTTGTATCGAGCCCATAGTCTTTGACTATAACCTATTGTGTCTCTGATAATGATATTCATTGAGATTTTATATGTAGCCCTGTGGTGATGTCGGGGGCTGCAGTTGAGCCCCCATATGAAAAGTGACCCCCAATGGTCTAATCCCTAGAATTATGGAGTGAAGACTTTTATTATTTTCAGATACTTACACAATGGCGGGAATGTTGCAGCCGGATGACTCGCCCTGATGCTTGTAGCTGCTGATGATTCTGTAGGGGATCATTTTATTACTTGTTGCCAAACAGCAATCAGAGGGGTTTCTGCTAGCGGCAGACACTGGGAGAAAAGAAGAACGTAAAAATACAGGGATAAGTACAAGAACTGATGTGACTGGCTCAGTATTCTCTGTACAGCACTGCGGTATATGTCAGAGCTATATAAATGTATAATAATAATAACAGCACTTGTTATCCTACAGATTTATTATAACTGAATTCACATCAGCCTTTGCACCAGACGACCTTACACTCTAATGTTCCCCCCCCCCACAGTCACACACTATTATTATTATACACTATATTGTCAAAAGTTTTGGGACGCCTGCCTTTACAGGCACATGAACTTTAATGGTATCCGAGTCTTAGTCTGTAGGGTTCAATATTGAGTTGGCCCACCCTTTGCAGCTATAACAGCTTCAACTCTTCTGGGAAGGCTGTCCACAAGGTTTAGGAGTGTGTCTATGGGAATGTGTGACCATTCTTCCAACCACGACACTACCTGCCTGGAGTTTGCATGTTCTCCCTGTGTCTGCGTGGGTTTCCTCCGGGTACTCCGGTTCCTCCCACACTCCAAAGACATGCTGGTAGGTTAATTGGATCCTGTATAAAAAACATTGTCCCTACTGTGTATGTATGTGAGTTAGGGACCTTAGATTGTAAGCTCCTTGAGGGCAGGGACTGATGTGAATGTACAATGTATATGTAAAGCGCCACGTAAATTGACAGCGCTATATAAGTACCTGAAATAAATAATAAATAAGTGCATTTGTGAAGTCAGGCACTGATGTGGACGAGAAGGCCTGACTAGCAGTCTCCGCTCTAATTCATCACAAAGGTGTTCTATCAGGTTGAGGTCAGGACTCTGTGCAGACCAGTCAAGTTCCTCCACCCCAAACTCGCTCATCCATGTCTTTATGGACCTTGCTTTGTGCACTGGTGTGCAGTCATGTTGGAACAGGAAGGGGCCATCCCCAAACTGTTCGCACAAAGTTGGGAGCATGAAATTGTCTAAAATGTCTTGGTATGCTGATGCCTTAAGCCCAACCCATGAAAAACACCTCCACACCATAATCCCCCCTCCACCAAATGATTTGGACCAGTGGACAAAGCAAGGTCCATAAAGACATGGATGGGCAACTTTGGAGTGGAGGAACTTGACTGGCCTGCCTGACCTCAACCCCATAGAACACCTTTGGGACGAATTAGAGCAGAGACTGAGAGCCAGGCCTTCTCGTCTAACATCAGTACCTGACCTTACGAATGCGCTTCTGGAAGAATGGTCAAACATTCCCATAGACACACTCCTAAACCTTGTAGACAGCCTTCCCAGAAGAGTTGAAGCTGTTATAGCTGCAAAGGGTGGACCAACTCAATATTGAACCCTACGGACTAAGACTGGGATGCCATTAAAGTTCATGTGAGTGTAAAGGCAGGCGTCCCAATACTTTTGACAATATAGTGTATATTTATATAGCTCTGATATATACAGAAGTGCTGTACAAATAATAAGGGTGATCACGTTGTGTTTTGGAAAGAAAATACAGGAACTTGGACTGAAGAGTGAACTGATGGAAATTCTGCTACTACTAATAATGATAATAAAGATACTCCCGACAATTTCTTATCACTTAATTGCAGGAACAATATCATCAATCATTGAATAGATGAAGGCAGTTATCACGTCATACCTAAGAAACCCATTCATTTTTATCTAATCAATAACCAAACCTAATCAATAACCAAACCCGCAGTATTTTATTGACACATCCGTGGTTACATTGGCACCTCCTATACCTGTAGGTTGGGGTGCCATTCATTGGAACCACATAAAACACACGGGGGACATCTAAAAATAACATACAAACCTAAAACAATATACAGCGTATAAATAGTACCATAAGTAGTTATACATAATTGTCTTCTGGAATAGAGTAGTAATGGATACCGACCAATCAGAAATGGTTTTTCTGGTCATTCCATTTCTAAACAGCTTGGAGTCCATTTCTAATTGGCTCCTTTGGATCACTGCAGTCATCAAGAAGATTACAGACTGTGGTCCCTATCCTTCATATAGGGACCCTATATCTCCCATACTAGGGGATATTTAAACAGGAGCCAATTATCCTCCCAGCATTTCTTTGGAGTGTGGGAGGAAACCGTAGTACCCAGAGGAAACCCACACAGCCACAGGGAGAATATACAAACTCCATGCAGATAGGGCCCTGCTGGGTTTTTAATTGAGCAAACTATGGCTGCAAGGCAGGTGTGTTAACCACTTAGAAACCATGCTGACCATATTATGGTTTATTAAATATATTGTTATATTATATTATATTATAATATATTATATTAAATATATTATTTTTTTACATACTGTAAAGTTATAAGAAATTGTTATGTTATATTAGTTATATTATACAATTACTATGTCACATCATAGTATGTTTATTATCTATTCGGCTGGGCTTATATCGACACGAATCCAATAAGTCAACAGAGAGAAAAGCAGTAAATAAATATTATTATTATAAAATATAATAAGCTATGTTATATCAATTTTTTTTATATGTTTGTTAATATCATTACTGCATTTAGTGATCAGAATTTTTCAGAAGTATAATTAATATTACTGTTATCATTATTATACATATGTAGTTATTTTACATATTTTTTTTTCCATTATTTTGTTAAAATTGTTGCTGCAGTTAGTGATCTGAAATTTTCAGAAGTATAATTCCTATTCCTATTATCATTATTATATATGTGGTTATTTTATATAATTTAAAAAAAATATATTTTGTTGATATCGTTATTGCAGTTAGTGATCAGAAATTTTCAGAAGTATAATTATTACCGTTATCATTAATATAAATATAGTTATTGTATATCATTTTTTTTATTATTTTATTGAAATCCTTATTGCAGTTAGTGATCAGAAATGTTCAGAAGAATAATTATTATTACTGTTATGGTTTTTATAAATGTAGTTATTTTATATCATTTTTAAAAGTATTTTATTGAAATCCTTATTGCAGTTAGTGATCAGAATTTTTCAGAAGTGTAATTATTATTACTGTTATCATTTATGATATATGTAGTTATTTTATATTGTTTTTTTTTTTATTATTTTGTTGATATTGTTACTACAGTTAGTGATCAGAAATTTTCAGAAGTATAATTATTACTGTTATCATTAATATATATGTAGTTATTGTATATCATTTTTTTTTAATTATTCTGTTGATATCGTTACTGCAGTTAGTGATCAGAAATGTTCAGAAGAATAATTATTATTACTGTTATGGTTTTTATATGATATATGTAGTTATTTTATATTGTTTTTTTTTTTTATTTTGTTGATATTGTTACTACAGTTAGTGCAGAAATTTTCAGAAATATAAATATTTTTACTATTATCATTATTATATATGTGGTTATTTTACATCATTTTCTAAAAAAATATTTTGTTGATATTGTTACTGCAGTCAGTGATCAGAAATTTTCAGAAGTATACTTATTATTACTGTTATCATTTATGATATACCGGTATGTATTTATTTTATATAATTTTTTTCTAAATTATTTTGTTGATATCGTTACTACAGTTAGTGATCAGAAATTTTCAGAAGTATAAATATTTTTACTATTATTATTATTATTATATATGTGTATATTTTACATAATTTTCTAAAAAAATATTTTGTTGATATTGTTACTGCAGTCAGTGATCAGAAATTTTCAGAAATATACTTATTATTACTGTTATCATTTATGATATATGTAGTTATTTTATATAATTTTTTAAAATTATTTTGTTGATATCGTTACTACAGTTAGTGATCAGAAATTTTGAGTAGTATAATCATTATTACTATTATCATTATTAAATATGTAGTTATTTTATATCACTTTTTAAAAAAATATTTTGTTGATATCGTTATTGCAGTCAGTGATCAGAAATTTTCAGAAGTATACTTATTATTACTGCTATCATTAGTTATTTTATATAATTTTTTAAAATTATTTTGTTGATATCGTTACTACAGTTAGTGATCAGAAATTTTGAGTAGTATAATCATTATTACTATTATCATTATTAAATATGTAGTTATTTTATATCACTTTTTAAAAAAATATTTTGTTGATATCGTTATTGCAGTCAGTGATCAGAAATCTTCAGTAGTATAATTATTATTACTATTATCATTATTAAATATGTGGTTATTTTATATCACTTTTTTTTAAATTATTTTGTTGATATCGTTATTGCAGTCAGTGATCAAAAAATTCCAGAAGTATAATTATTATTACTGTTATCATTTATGATATAGGTAGTTGTTTTATCTAATTGTTTTGTTTTTTTTTATTATTATTTTGTTAATATTGTTACTGCAGTTAGTGATCAGAAATTTTCAGAAGTATAATTATTATTACTATTTTCATTATTATATAAGTGGTTACTTTAAATATATTTTTTTTAATAATTTTGTTGATATCGTTATTGCAGTCAGTGATCAGAAATGTTAAAAATTATAATTATTATTACTGTTATCATTATTATATATGTAGTTATGTTATAACATTTTTTTTTTTTTTATTATTATTATTTTGTCGATATTGTTACTGCAGTTAATGATAAGACATTTTCAAAAGTAGCATTATGTTATATCATTTATATGTTATAATATAACAATATGTTATATTTTTTTATTATATATTATATTATATTACATTGTATTCTGGCATATTATAATATTCTATGCTATATTACGCTACAATATATTGCTTACCCTGACAGACGTAGAGTACGGCCCCGATGATGAGGACGGTGAAGATCTTGTAGCGCAGGGTATCCATGATGATTGGCGGTGGAGGATGCGGACGCGGTGGAGGATGCGGACTCGGTGGAGGATGCGGACTCGGTGTAGCACAGCTGTGATAAGTGTCTATCACACTCTGTGTATCACTCTCTCAGCCTCTCTCAGTCTCTCCCAGCCTGCTCTGATCTCCTCCCGTCTCTAAGCTGCTCTATTTATTGACCTGGGAGAAGTTTCATTTTCATTTCTGGAAATCTTCCCCTCCCACTCCATGGGGGGAACATTGACAAAAATCCCCCTGGCCCCCTGCATTTACTATCAGGAGGAAGGAGCAAAGCACAGGCTTCAGAAATCCCCCCCGGCCATTTATTTTATCATTTGTATTTTTTTTTTTTTTTACTATTCTAGATTTATTACTGTGACTCATCTTCCTTCATGCTCAGCATCAATTCTCGGAGAATTCAAGCAGAATGTCACCATGCATCCAGCTAGAGACTGATGAGGGTCTTCCTGGGTTGGAGTATCTGCTGAGTATCGATTCCAATAGGATGGAGGATACTATCTGTGAGTGCGTGGGCTCACATGAGATCCAGTCCAATCCTCAATGTTGGATGAGTTGGTGCAACCCCACTAATAGAACAATCCTGTAGAATCTTTTCTATGGTGGCCACACATGGAGAGACTTTGTATACAATCATGTTTTCAATTATCTAACCCAACCTTTCTCAACCTTTTTCAACACAGAGGAACCCTTGAAATAATTTTTAGGTCTCAGGGAACCCCTGCTAAAAATGACTATAATTACAACTCATGATACATAAGTGTGGTGGTCGGTGGGATGAACGCTTCTTACACTTGTGGGAAGAATTATCTTCTTACAGATCAGTGGCAGCTGGTGCTCAAAATTGGGGGGGGGTGCAAAAAGAAAAATGTAATAGGTATTGATTTGCGGCAAATAACGCATCAATGCAGTGACCAGCTTGCATGCCCCCATCAATGCAGTGACCAGCTTGCATTGATAATAATAGGACAATCCTAAAGAATCTTTTCTACGGAATTATTGATTTGCGGCAAAAAAACGGATCAATGCAGTGACCAGCTTGCATGCCCCCATCAATGCAGTGACCAGCTTGCATGCCCCCATCAATGCAGTGACCAGCTTGCATGCCCCCATCAAGGCAGTGACCAGCTTGTATGCCCCCATTAATGCAGTGACCAGCTTGCATGCCCCCATCAATGCAGTGACCAGCTTGCATGCCCCCATCAATGCAGTGACCAGCTTGCATGCCCCCATCAATGCAGTGACCAGCTTGTATGCCCCCATTAATGCAGTGACCAGCTTGCATGCCCCCATCAATGCAGTGACCAGCTTGCATGCCCCCATCAATGCAGTGACCAGCTTGCATTGATAATAATAGGACAATCCTAAAGAATCTTTTCTACGGAATTATTGATTTGCGGCAAAAAACGGATCAATGCAGTGACCAGCTTGCATGCCCCCATCAATGCAGTGACCAGCTTGCATGCCCCCATCAATGCAGTGACCAGCTTGTATGCCCTCATTAATGCAGTGACCAGCTTGCATGCCCCCATCAATGCAGTGACCAGCTTGCCGTGCCCCCATCAATGCAGTGACCAGCTTGCATGCCCCCATCAATGCAGTGACCAGCTTGCATGCCCCCATCAATGCAGTGACCAGTTTGTATGCCCCCATTAATGCAGTGACCAGCTTGCATGCCCCCATCAATGCAGTGACCAGCTTGCATGCCCCCATCAATGCAGTGACCAGCTTGCATGCCCCCATCAATGCAGTGACCAGCTTGCATGCCCCCATCAATGCAGTGACCAGCTTGTATGCCCCCATTAATGCAGTGACCAACTTGTATGCCCCCATTAATGCAGTGACCAGCTTGCATGCCCCCATCAATGCAGTGACCAGCTTGCCGTGCCCCCATCAATGCAGTGACCAGCTTGCATGCCCCCATCAATGCAGTGACCAGCTTGCATGCCCCCATCAATGCAGTGACCAGCTTGCATGCCCCCATCAATGCAGTGACCAGCTTGCATGCCCCCATCAATGCAGTGACCAGCTTGCATGCCCCCATCAATGCTGGGGGCATTGAGTAAATAGATACCCAACATGTCATGCTTCAAAATTGCGCATGCTCGTAGAATGGCGACAAACTTTGATACTAAAAGAGCTCCATAGGCGAGGCTTTAAAAATGTCTACAGGTTACCAGTTTAGAGTTACAGAGGAGGTCTAGGACTAGCGCTATTGCTCTCGCTCTAACGCGAGGATACTTCACATGTGTGGTTTGAACACTGTTTACATATGTGGGCGCGACTTGCGTATGCGTTCGTTTCTGCGCGCGAGCTCTGAGGGATGGGGAGTTTTAATTTTTTTTTTTTCTTATTGATTTTCCCTTTTATTTTATTTTTTTACACTGTCCCTTTAAAAAAAATAAATTTGATCACTTTTATTCTGATTATAAGGAATGTAAACATCCCTTGTAATAGAAATAAGCAGGACAGGTCCTCTTTATTGTGAGATCTGGGGTCAAAAACTGCCTCAGATCTCACATCTACACTAAAAAGCAAAAAAAAAAAAAAAAAAAATTCTTTTTTTTTTTTTTATGATCTCAAACCTCAGATCTTTTTATTTTACCTTTTACTTTTTATTTTTACACTGTCCTTTAAAAAAAAAAAAAAAAAATTATCACTTTTATTCCTATTATAGGAAATATAAACATCCCTTGTAATAGAAATCAGCAGGACAGGTCCTCTTTAAAGTGAAATCTGGGGGTCAAAAAGACCTCACGTCTCACACCTATACTAAAAAGCAAAAAAAAAGCAAAAAAATGGTCATTTTTTTTTCATGATGTTAGACTTCAGATCTCACATCTACACTAAAAAGCAAAAAAAAAAAAAAAAAATGCAATTTTTTTTTTCACGGTGAAAAAAAATGGGCCTTCTAAGCCCTCTAAACGTATGAGGTTGCTCTGGTCCTCCAAGGCCATAGAGTGGAGTGGGGGCCTGCTTGCCCTCACTCGACTTCCTGCCTAGGAGAGGAAAGGACCGTCTCATTTTCCCCGCTACCGACGGCTCCGATAAAACGATTGGAAAGCGGCAGAGTTGCACCCCCCCCCCCCCACCGATAAAAGTGATTCTGTGGTGAATCTGCCGCTGGGACCACCTTTATGTGAAAGAGGACCGCCCGCCCAGTAAAAAAAATAGCGGGGTTATGGCTGCTATCTGCTGCCATAAACACGGTATTTCACGTCAAAGTAGTGACGTAAAATTGCAGCTGGCGGTCCGGAAGGGGTTAATAAAATACTTGCGCTATATAAATCCTGTATTATAATAAAAATATTAATAATAATAATAATAATTAAGGGCAGTACCAACGCCAACCGCAGCCGCCAACTCAACCAAATAGGGCTGTGCTATGGCTGCATGCAATGCAGTTACGGGGTTCAAACAGGCGGCGAGAAGGTGACTTATCACCTCTTCACTGCCTGCCAAACACCTTTGAAATTCTTTGGATCGCATTTCAGAGGTGTGGTAGACTTGATAAATGTAGCATTAAAGGTTCTTGTTATAAAAAAAAAAAAAAAAAGATATAGAATAATTATCCTTGACACATTCTGACTGTCTTTTACCGAATACAGTGATTTTCCTGTGTTTTATAGCTCCATCTAGTGGCCGTTATGCTGTAAGTTTTCTGATTGAGGTATTTTAGAAAAAGTACCCTATAGTGGCCACCAGGTGGCGCTTTTGATCATAGGAAATCACTGTTTCAAGCAAAATACAGTCCAATTTTTTTATTTTAAGGACGAGCAAATGTTCGTCATATTTGTCTCCCAGATTTTTATACTGTAAATCAGGCCTGTCCAACCTGCGGCCCGGAAACCGCCCGCAATGCGGCCCACTGCCCCCTGACAATTTTTATTTTTTTTGCTGGGGAGGAAGGAAGTTGAGTCGGGGGCACGGCCACAGCGGGTTCCAACTAACTGTAGGCAGAGGCTGCCTCAGAGGGGAGGGGGAGGGGGGAGGGGGAGGGGGAAGGGGGCGAGCGCCGCCGGATTACAAACAGAGTGCGGATCTCCTGCTTACCCAGCGGCTGCTGTCATATGAAGCCCCGCCTCCTGGACCGGCTCCTATGATAGACAGCACATTGGTGACGTCTATTATAGGAGTCAGTCCAGGAGGCAGGACTTCGTATGACAGTAGTCGTCGGGTAATGGATGGGCATGCACTGGTGAGGCTGCATTGGATGGGCATGCACTGGTGAGGCTGCATTGGATGGGCACTGGTGAGGCTGCATTGGATGGACACTGATTAGGCTGCATTGGATGGACATGCACTGGTGAGGCTGCATTGGATGGACACTGATTAGGCTGCATTGGATGGACATGCACTGGTGAGGCTGCATTGGATGGGCACTGGTGAGGCTGCATTGGATGGACACTGATCAGGCTGCATTGGATGGACATGCACTGGTGAGGCTGCATTGGATGGACACTGATTAGGCTGCATTGGATGGGCATGCACTGGTGAGGCTGCATTGGATGGGCACTGGTGAGGCTGCATTGGATGGACACTGATCAGGCTGCATTGGATGGGCACGCACTGGTGAGGCTGCATTGGATGGGCACTGTTTAGGCTGCATTGGATGGGCACTGTTTAGGCTGCATTGGATGGGCACTGTTTAGGCTGCATTGGATGGGCACGCACTAGGCTGCAAGTGCCGTGCGATCTCCCGGCTGCCGCAGGAGACTTAGGATGTCTGCACTCAGTGACAGAGCCATTGCTTCCTGTATAGTTCCGGCTTTGTCACACCAACATTACCTGCCAGCAGTGCCAATAGTACCCAGCATTACCCGCCAGCAGTAACCACCAGCAGCAAAATAAGTAGAAAAGGTATGTGCATAAGCATGTGTAAATTGTTGCAATATGTTTTTTAATAACTAGTTGTGTTTTTTCATAATAGGTTATGTCCTTGTTCATACATGTATAAATAAGGACATGACATTTTCTGGCTGCCTAAGTCACATGTGCTAGGGGTGCAACTATCCCCATCACATAATTGTAAATATCTCAGCATGTGCAGTGTTTCTGACTCCTCCCACCATTCAAATCACTGAAGTGGTCATGGTGCACGCCCATTCGCCACAGTGAAAGCCAATCAGCAAGTCCGGCGGCTGCAATTGCCGCCGGGCACCCGCGATCGCTCCCTGTGGAGACAGAACGCAGTCTGCTGTTGTAAACACAGGACACCGCTGTTCTGTCAGTGATGAAATCAGGGATCCTGTGATCCTTCTACATAGGATAACAGGTCTCTGTATTCACTCCATAAGTCCATCCCCCATACAGTTAGAAAATACCCCCTAGGCTCACATTTAACCCTTTGATCACCCCTGGGTTAACCCCCTTCCCTGCCAGTGTCATTATTACAGTGACAGTGCATATTTTTAGCACTGATTACTGTAGTAGTGTCACTGGTACCCCCAAAAGTGTCAAAAATGTCAGTCAGGGGTCCGATCTGTCCGCCGCAATGTCGCAGTCCTGCTAAAAAACGCAGATCGCCGCCATTACTAGTAAAAAAAAAAATAGATAAAAATTACAAATCTTTCCCCTAGTTTGTAGAGGCGATAACTTTTGCGCAAACCAATCAAAATACGCTTATTGTGATTTTTTTTGATTTTTTTATACCAAAACCAAATACAAATTGGCCTAAAAGGATGAAAAATTTTGAGTTTTACATTTTTTTTTTGGGGGGGGGGGGGGAATGTTATATAGCAGAAAGTTAAAAAATATATTTTTTTTTCAAAATTGCCGCTCATTTTTTTTGTTTATAGCGCAAATTTAAAAAAAAAAAATTGCACAGGTGATCAAATACCATCAAAAGAAAGCTCTATTTGAGGGAAAAAAGGGCATCAATTTTATTTGGGTACATCATCGCACGACCGCGCAATTGTCAGTTAAAATATTGCAAGCAAGTAATGCAAAGAAAGGAGGAAAATCCTTCCGGTCCAGAAGTGGTTAATAAACAAAATAAAAAAAAAAATAATAATAATATAAAAAAAAAAATAAAAGTCACCAAAAGCAAAAATATTCATAAACTCCTTACCTAATAAGTGTCCATATAATTCAGTGATGGTGAACCTTGGCACCCCCCAGATGTTTTGGGACTACATTTCCCATGATGCTCCTGTACTCTGCAGTGTAGATGAGCATCATGGGAAATGTAGTTCCAAAACATCTGGAGTGCCAAGGTTCACCATCACATATACTGTATAGCTATATCTATATATATATATATGTGAACGGGAAAGAATCCTGCAGATTTAAAAAAATAAAAAGTCCACATAATGGATCATAAAAAAAGTGCGGAAAACTTCCTCAGAACTTTATCCAAATTGTGGTCACTGGACACCAGCGAAGCCTCCATCTGGAGAATAAAACCTCAGTAGAAGATATGTATGTATGACCTCCAAGCTATAAGCAGGTCATAATATTCATCCATGATATATGGGCACAGTGTGAATCCAGAGTCAGCAGATAGATGGCTCTCCAGCACAGACTTGTTTCTTCCCCCCCAACCCTACTCTATATTATAATACTATACTTACCACCCACTTTTTTTAGACACACATGTTGGTAACTTGCTTGGTAACACAAATTGCTAATAAGCCAATCACACGGCAGCAACTCAATTCATTTAGGTATCTAGACGTGGTGAAGATGACTTGCTGACGTTCAAACTGAGCATCAGAATAGGGAAGAAAGGGGATTTAGGTGACTTTGAACATAACATGGTTGTTGGTGCCAGACGGGCTGGTCTGGGATTTTCCCACACAACCATCTCTCGGGTTTACAGAGAATGGTGGGGAAAAAGAGAAAATATCCAGTGAGCGGCAGTTATGTGGAGGAAAATGCTTTGTTGAGGTTAGCGGCAGGGGCGCCGTCCCCCCCTATCCATGCGTTCGGCCCCCTAATCTACATGCAGGTTGCCGGAAAGCATGGATTCCAATGGGTTTTTTTTTTCTTTTGAAGCACGTGATTAGAGCCAGAGGCTCTAATAGGCTTCAAAAAAAGGGTGGGCTTGGGGCGCAGAGCCCACCCAGTTGTGTGACAATAGCGAATGAAAATATGAATATTTGCCACAATGATTCTCCTCCTGGCCAATCGGGAAGCGGGTCCTGAGATGAATTTAGGATTAACCACTTAAGCCCCGGAAGATTTTACCCCCATTCCGACCAGGGGGTATTTTGCGATCCGGCACTGCGTGACTTTAACGGAGAATTGCGCGGTCGTGCGACGCTGTACCTAAACGAATTTGGCGTCCTTTTTTTCCCACAAACAGAGCTTTCTTTTGGCGATATTTGATCACCTGTGCGATTTTTTGATCACGCGCTATAAACAAAAAAAGAGCGTCCATTTTGCAAAAATAGCAATATTTTTCCCTTTTTTTTATATGAAATTCCCCCCAAAAAAAATGTAAAAATCAAAATTTTTTAAAATTTTCGGCCAATTTGTTTTATGCTACCTATGTTTGGTAAAAAAAATCACAAAAAGCGTATTTTGATTGGTTTGCGCAAAAGTTATTGCGTTTACTAACTAAGGGAAAGATTTTTGTCATTTTTGTTGTTTTTTTTTTAACGCGTAATGGCGGCGATCTGCGATTTTTTTTTCGGTACTGCGACATTGCCGCGGACAGATCGGACCCTTGACTGACATTTTTGACACTTTTGGGGTTACCAGTGACATTTCTACAGTAATCAGTGCTATACATATGCACTGTTACTGTAAAAATACACTGGTAGTGAAGGGGTTAACTTTATTTCAGAGGGAGGGGCTGTGTGTGTCCCTAGGGGCGTGATTCTAACTGTGATTGGCTGGGGCTTCAGCTGTATGCAGAGTGATCAACGGATCTACATAGTAGATCCATGTGATCAGCTCTCATACAGCGAGGAGAATGACAGGCAGCTTGTTTACACAAGCTGCCTGACTTTCTCCCTCTCCCCCGCCGATCGCAGAGTGGCCGGCGGACATCGGGTCCGCCGGTCACACGCGCGGGGGGGTCCGTGACCACTCGGGAGCGCGCCTCCGGGGGCGCGCGCTCGCTCCCTAGACCCTCACAAGCTAGTGACGTAGCCCTACGTCACTTTGCCTGTGAGGGGCTGACCGCCGACGTAGATAGTCGTGCGGCGGTCGGCAAGTGGTTAAGTCTCTATGTAGATGACTTGTTAGAATGCATTATCTTCGGGATACACACCTAGTACCCCCCCGACCTGCTGACACCTGTCCTCTGACTATCCTACATAGGGGTGGCCCCCCTCAGGTCAGACCCCTAGACACGGTCCCCTGTACTCACGATACTGTTTTCTAGGGTCTCCAGTGTCTCTACCCCTCCAGTCAGCTCTCATGGATCTTTGGGTTTAGCTCCTTCCTTCTGGTTCCCAGGCCGACTGCCTGTGACTGTGCCACTGCTACAGAGGAGGAGGCAGCTGCCACCATCCCTCCGGGACTCTGCTCACCAGCCAAAGACCTCACAGCACATGTGCTCCTGGCTTTATATACCACACCCCACAATGCACCAAGACAACAGTCTGTGCCGATCACTGGGGCTGTATCAAGGCTTGTGTACTCATTGGTCAGATTTCCTCCACTGTCCAATATGCCTCCCTATTAGACCAGTGTGAAACACTCTCTAAACCAGATGAATCACACACTGAGCACCTTGAGCAGACCTAACTCACAGATCCGGCTCTCCAGTAGGCAGAAAGCAATATAGATTTACCTGCTGCTCCTCTGATAGGCAGACGGAGCCAAAAACTATATTCTCTCACTAGCACCTACCTAGGAGGGTGCTACAACTGTGTTTACTATGCTTCAGTTTGTGAATGAACAGGAAGCAGCTCAACACAGAGCACTTCCCATTCATTCCCTGTTTCCCCACAAACAGAGATTTCTTTTGGTGGTATTTGATCACATGTGCGATTTTTATTTTTTGCGCTATAAACAAAAAAAGAGCGACAATTCCGAAAAAAAAAAAAAACAATATTTTTCACATTCTGATATATAACATTCCCCAAAAAATTAAAAATCAACATTTTTTAACATCTTAGACCAATTTGTTTTCTGCTACATATTTTTGGTAAAAAAAAAAAAGAAATCGCAACAAGCGTATTTTGATTGGTTTGCCCAAAAGTTATCACGTCTACTCGCTACGGGAAAGATTTATATAATTTTTATTGTTTTTTTTTTTTTACTAGTAATGGCGGCGATCTGCGATTTTTAGCGGGACTGCGACATTGCGGTGGACAGATCGGACCCCTAACTGATATTTTTTGACACTTTTGGGGGGACCGGTGACATTACTACAGTAATCAGTGCTAAAAATATGCACTGTCACTGTAATAATGACACTGGCAGGGAAGGGTTTAACATTGGGTGTGATCAATGGGTTAAATCTGAGACTAGGGGAGTGATTCTAACGGTGGGGGGGGGGGGGGGGGGCGTGGCTTGTGAAATGATCATAGAGACATGTGATCCTATATAGAAGGATCACAGGAGCTCTGTGATCATTCCAGGGAGAAGAACAGTCAGCTGTGTTTACAACATCCGTCCGTCCTTCTCTCTCAGCGGGGAGCGATCGCGGGTGTCAGGGGGCAATCAGAGTCGCCTGCCCCGTGCATCAGCTTTCCCGCTGCCGAGTGAGGGCGGGAGTGCACCGGCGCTCACTTGCTCCCTAGCTGCAGGCGAGCCACCGACGTAGGTCTACGTCGGTTTGCACAGGAGGGCCACACTGCCGCGGTAAAAAGGTGGCAAGCGGTCGGAAAGAGGTTAAAGAACGCAATTGACCCACAACTGCCCGGTGTGAAGAGTTCCATAGGATGTATTGGTCATGCATTTTTCTTTTGCTTTTGGTAAGGCAAAAAAATGGAAGAAAAAAAAAACTGATCAGAGAGACGGCAGCCTGAATGTTTCTTTTTTTTAAACCCGCACTTTTATTTTTTAACCACTTCCCATCCGGCCTATAGCAGAATGATGGCTGGGGGAAGCCTATACCGTTTTGACTGGTCCTTCAGAACATGCTGCTCATGCGCGCCCCCGGGGGACGCCCAGCACGGCGATCGGTGGTGCGGTGTGTCGCTTGGGCACACTGCATCTCCGATCATGGTGAGGAGCCTATGACGTGGGCTCTTTACCATGTGATCAGCTGTGTCCAATCACAACTTATCACAGTGTAATTGGGAAGAGCTGATTATCTGTATTTCTATATTGAGATACTATAAGTGGCTTTCCTGGCGGGGGATCTGCAAGGATTTTCAGTGCAATGGTCATCAGTACAGCCCCATCATCGATGCCCACCAGTGCCCATCAGTGATGCCTGTCAGTGCCTCCTCATCTGTGCTTCCTATCAGTTCCATCTTTCAGTGCCCATCAGTGCTGTCCATCAGTGCACATTAGTACCACCTATCAAAGCCCAGCATTGCTGCCTATCAGTGTCCATAAAAGCTGCCCATCAGTGTCCATCAGTGCTGCCTATTAGTGCCTCCTCATCAGTGCCCATCAGTGCTGCCTATCAGTGCACATCAGTGCAGTCTCAACAGTGCCTATCAGTGCCCATCAGTGCTGCATATTGTTGCCTCCTCATCAGTGCACATCAGTGCCACCTA
Source organism: Pelophylax lessonae (assembly GCF_965119305.1). Taxonomy (NCBI): domain Eukaryota; kingdom Metazoa; phylum Chordata; class Amphibia; order Anura; family Ranidae; genus Pelophylax; species Pelophylax lessonae. The sequence continues at coordinate 865,570,759 of NC_138768.1, read as the reverse complement.
TCAGTGCTCATCAGTGCCACCTATCACTGCCTATCAGAAATGAATATCATTGCCACCTATCACTGCCCATCGGTGCTGAATATCATTGCCACCTATCAGTGCCGCCTATCAATGCCCATCAGTGCCCATTAGTGCCACTTTCAGTGCTGCCTATCAGTGCTCATCAGTGCTGCATAGTATTGCTACCTGTGAGTGCCCATCAGTGCAGAATATTAGTACCACCTATCAAAGCCCATCATTGCCACCTATCAGTGCCCATAAAAGTTCCCCATCAGTGTCCATCAGTGCTGCATATTAGTGCCTCCTCATCAGTGCCCATCAGTGCCAACTAATCAGTGCCGCCTATCAGTGCCCATCAGTGCCATATATCAGTGCCCATTAGTGCCATCTCGTCAGTGCCCATCAGTGCTGCATATTGTTGCCTCCTCATCAGTGCCCATCAGTGCCACCTATCAGTGCTGCATATCAGTGCCCATCAGTGCTGAATATCATTGCCACCTATCAGTGCCCATCAGTGCTGTATATCAGTGTCGACTATCAGTGCTGCCTATCAGTGCCCATCAGTGCTGCCTATCAGTGCCACTATCAGTGCCGCCTATAAGTGCTCATCAGTGCTGCATATTATTGCCACCTACTGTATCAGTGCCCATCAATGCAGAATATTAGTGCCCAACAGTGCTGCCTATCAGTGCTCATCAGTGCTGCATATTATTGCCACCTACTGTATCAGTGCCCATCAATGCAGAATATTAGTGCCCATCAGTGCTGCCTATCAGTGCTCATCAGTGCTGCATATTATTGCCACCTATCAGTGCCCATCAGTGCAGAATATTAGTGCCTCCTAATCAGTGCTCATCAGCGTCACCTCGTCACCTCGTCAGTGCCCATTAGTGAAGGAGAAGAATTACTTGTTACATCTTGTTAAACTTTTTTTTTTGCTACATTGACTTCAGGTCATGTCCAAAAAGTAATAAATATTTGTTTTATGAGCAATGAGATCTTGTGAGCAGTTTTTCCCTTTTACTTTCTTTATCTGATTTTTATAGTTGTTGTAAAGTGCGGTCTCGGTGTGTGTCATGTTCAGTAATTACTTCTTTTATTGGACCGAATAACTGGGTGATTTTATGAGGAATACTTTGAGATGCAATCAATGGTTATAAACGTCAGGGCGGCTAAAATAGAACACGAGAGACATATAGCGGAGGAGAGTAAAAAGAACCCCAAGAAGTTCTTTAAGTATATAAACAGTAGGAAAGCGAGGCCAGAACACATTGGCCCCATAAAAGATGATAAAGGAAATATGGCCACAGAGGACAGAGAAAAGGTGGAAGTGTTAAATAATTTCTTTTCTTCAGTCTTCACAAAAGAATCTGGGGGCTACACTAACCCAGCTTGTAAGGCCGAACTAAATAATACACCTCAGGAAGTGCCGCCATGGCTAACAGAAGATAGACTTAGAGCTACACTAGAGAAACTTAACATAAATAAATCCCCGGGACCGGATGGCTTGCACCCGAGGGTTCTTAAGGAGCTCAGCCAGGTGATTGCCAGACCATTATTCTTGATCTTTAAGGATAGTTTACAGACGGGTATGGTGCCAGCTGATTGGAAAAAGGCCAATGTGGTACAGATATTTAAAAAGGGGCCGAGATATATCCCGGGTAACTATAGGCTGGTCAGCCTAACATCAGTAGTCTGCAAGATTTTGGAGGGGATGTTAAGGGACCACATACAAGACTTTAGTAATGAAAACGGTATTATTAGTAATAATCAGCATGGATTCATGAAAAATCGTTCGTGCCAAACCAATCTATTAACCTTCTACGATGAAGTGAGCTGCTACTTAGATAAAGGTAAGCCTGTGGATGCGGTGTATCTGGACTTTGCAAAGGCCTTTGACACCGTTCCCCACAAACGATTACTGTACAAACTAAGGAAGGTAGGTATGGATCATAAGGTGAGTACCTGGATAGAGAACTGGCTCCAAGGGAGAGTCCAGAGGGTGGTGATTAATGGGGAGTACTCGGATTGGGTGGGTGTGGAAAGTGGGGTCCCCCAGGGTTCTGTCCTGGGACCAATCCTGTTTAATTTATTCATAAATGATCTAGAGGAGGGGATATCGAGTACAATCTCAGTATTTGCAGATGATACTAAACTAGGCTTGCCAATATCTTCTATGCAGGATGTGGAAACCTTGCAAGTGGACCTGAACAAAATAACGGGGTGGGCAACTACATGGCAGATGAGGTTTAATGTTGAAAAATGTAAAGTAATGCACCTGGGGGCCAGAAACCAGAAAGCAAGCTACTCACTAGGGGGGGAACCTCTGGGTGAGTCTAGGATGGAAAAGGACCTGGGGGTACTGGTAGACAACAGGCTTGGCAGTGGCATGCAATGCCAAGCCGCCGCAAGCAAAGCCAACAGAATACTGGGATGTATAAAAAAGGGGATTCACTCCAGAAATAAAGAGATTATTCTCCCACTCTACAAGACTCTGGTCCGGCCACATCTGGAGTGTGCTGTCCAGTTCTGGGCACCGGTCCTCAGGAAGGATGTGCTGGAACTGGAGAAAGTCCAGAGAAGGGCAACATAAATAATTAGGGGAATGGAGGACATCGGCTATGAGGAAAGACTACAAGCACTGAACTTATTCTCTCTGGAGAAGAGACGATTGAGGGGGGATATGATATCAATGTACAAATACTGTACTGGCGACCCTAGCATAAGGAACAAACTATTCAGAGTAAGGGAATACAATAAGACACGTGGCCACTCACTAAAACTTGAGGAAAGGCGGTTTAACCTTAAAGTGCGTAGGGGGTTCTTCACTATCAGAGCGGTAAGGATATGGAATTCTCTTCCACAAGCAGTCGTATCAGCAGGGAGCATCGATAGTTTCAAAAAACTATTAGATGGGCACCTTAGAGACCACAACTTACAGGGGTATACAATGTACAACATACAGGGGTATACAATGTACAACATACAGGGGTATACAATGTACAACATACAGGGGTATACAATGTACAACATACAGGGGTATACAATGTACAACATACAGGGGTATACAATGTACAACATACAGGGGTATACAATGTACAACATACAGGGGTATACAATGTACGGTTAAAAGCAAACACACACACACATCATAGGTTGAACTGGATGGACTGATGTCTTTTTTCAACCTCACTAACTATGTAACTATGTAACGTAATTGTGTTACAGTGCATCCACTAGACACAATGGGGGGATCAATAAAGCCCCAAAAAATATCCTGTGCCGGATTTAAAAACCTGTACCTGTTTTGGCATCTTTACTGGCTTGTGCAGTAGATTCAGATAGTTCTTTACAAAGTGGCTCTATTACTGCACCCAATTAACAAACAAATACCTCCCTTTCATTGATAATGATTCTGGAGGTAATGAAGACCAGCTGTAAGTTAATGTACAGAGACGGGCACACTGGCTGAGAAACACTGCTCTATATTACAGGAGGTAAAAAAAAAAAAAAAAAAACAAACAAACAGGCAGGAGAAGCTTTCCCCTAAGCAGTATCCTAACCAGTGACAGGACTATCAGGGTCACAAAGGTCACACATGCGACTGGGCCCTGGTGTTACGCCACTGTGGGAAGGCCCCAGTCCTCCTCTCTCCCCTCCTTGCAGTCGTTTTCAAATTTACAGGAAAGGCGCCAAGCGCACCTGACCAGCAGTGTCGGCCCCCGCCCCCCCCGCCCGTGGTGAGTTGAGCCAAGCCGAGCTCAGCCAATTACTGTTTGGCCAGCTCCAGAACTGCACATGCACAGTTTTTTGGATGGCTCAGTCTTTGCTGGGCTGAACTGGGCTCAGGTCGCTGGTAGGTAAATTTGAAAGTGACTGCAAGGAGGGGGAGTGGGGGGAGGGGAGGACCAAAAGACTTACAGGAGGTCAGTGTGTGACAAATCCAGGCCAAACAGAATCTGTGTGGTGGTCAGTCATTCTATGCGGGGTCACCGATGTAAGAGAAAGTGGAGACCGTAAAGTATGGGGGACACTAATATAAGGGTCCCCCCCCTATATCAGTGTTGTCATTCCCCTCTTACATCAATGAAACCCTTTACCTTAGTGTATTCACTCTGCAGACTCTGGTGTAAAGGGAAAATCTGATATAATGGGGTCTCTGGTCACCAGAGCCCCCCCCCCCCACATAAGAGTTCTATGCATCCCCACCATCAAATCAGCTTTAACAGAGTTCACCTTTACAGTGCAATGGGAAACTTTGCAGACTCTGAGGTAAAGAGGAACTCTGTGAATTCTGATGTAAAGGGGATGGCTCTGGAGACCAGAGAACCTTTTACATCAGATTTCACATTTACACCAGAGTCTGCAGCATCCGCCTTTAAATCTAGGTCTGCAGAGTTCCCCTTTACATCAGGGTCTGCAGAGCTCCCTTTTACATCAGGGTCTGCAGTGTTCCCCTTTACATTAGAGTCTGAATAGTTCCCCTTTACATCAGGGTTCTCATTTACATCAGGGTTCCCATTTACATCAGGGTCTGAAGGGTTCCCCTTTACATCAGGGTCTGCAGAGTTCCCTTTTACATCAGAGTCTGCGGTGTTCCCCTTTACATCAGGATCTGCAGAGCTCCCCTTTGCATCAGGGTCTACAGTGTTCCCCTTTACATTAGAGTCCACAGAGTTCCGCTTTATATCAGGGTTCCCATTTACATCAGGGTCTGCAGAGTTCCCCTTTACATCACAGTCTGTAGAGTTCCCCTTTACATCAGGGTCGGCAGAGTTCCCCTTTACATCAGGGTCGGCAGAGTTCCCCTTTACATCAGGGCCTGCAGAGTTCCCCTTTACATCAGGGTCCAAAGAGTTCACCTTTACATCAGGGCCTGCAGAGTTCCCCTTTACATCAGGGCCTGCAGAGTTCCCCTTTATATCAGGGTCCGCAGAGTTCCCCTTTACATCAGGGCCCACAGAGTTCCCCTTTACATCAGGGCCCGCAGAGTTCCCCTTTATATCAGGGCCCGCAGAGTTCCCCTTTACATCAGAGCCTGCAGAGTTCCCCTTTACATCAGGGTCAGCAGAGTTCCCCTTTACATCAGGGTCCACAGAGTTCCCCTTTACATCAGGGCCCGCAGAGTTCCCATTTACATCAGAGTCCGCAGATTTCCCCTTTATATCAGGGCCCACAGAGTTCCCCTTTACATCAGGGTCTGCAGAATTCCCCCTGCACTGTAAAGGAGAACCCTGAAGACTCAGATGTACGGTCCTGTAAAGGGGTACCCTGATATAAAGGAGGCTCTGAGAACTCTGATGTAAGGGGGGACTCTAATGTAAGTGGGAACTCTGTAGAGGGCCCCAGGATCAGTGGGAAGGGCCCCAGGCTCAGTTCAAGGGGGCCCTTTATGGTTTCTTGCACCGGGGCCCTGAAAGTTCTTGTTACTCCTTTGGCCCTAACCCAGTATGGCACTAAAGGTGGGTGCCTATTCTTCCTCCGCTTCATCCAAGGTGTGAGAGTTTCGTTTCACTCTTATCTTGGAAAAAGAAAACAATTCCTACACCCAACTAGGACTGGCAGCATTGTATGAAGACAAACACTGGATTCTAGAACTCCATAAAAGTCCCAAGTGTGTGAAATGACCTCTTATCTGAAAGATAACGCCGATCTCCTGGCAAACACACATACACAGCTGAAACACATGCCAGTCTCATGAATGCCATATGATTTGTACTCCTGCCCAGTCAGTGCTGTGGTACAGTTGCCAGGAAGAACAATTGGGTTCATTAGCTTGGTTAAGGACCCACCCCCTAACCTGCTGATTGGAGCAGGAGCTGACTGATGAATAATCCCTTTACATCCTCCTCCTGTAAGACTGTTGACAGTGTTAGACTGACAACAAGTTGCAAATCCATAGACCCCTAACTAGCTCAGAAATCTGCTCATCCATCGTCCAGTCTGGTTGGCTATAGTAAACATAAGTAGACATGTGCATGACGAATAAATGTGTTTCATTCCGTTTAGTGTCGTTAATCTAGTTATTTTGTTTTGTTAAATTTGGTACATTCATTCAATTCGTATTCGAAATTCGGATGAGGTTTAGAAATCAGCTTCTCCTAGGCTCCTCCTCCGCTCTGACATATTAGGATGAGGAGAAGCCTCAGAAGAGGGGAATCACTGAGGTCTGCATGCTTCAGGAAAGCTGCAGCCAAGCCGACGAAAGAAAGAACTGCACTGGGGACACAGGGGGCGGAATGAGAGTATTTATTCTAGGAGGGGTGGGGAGCAGATGATTACTTCTAGGTGGGATCGATAAGGGAGGGGGGTGTATTTGTGTTAGGAAGGGAGGGGGGGTTGTGCTGGGATGGGAAATTTGAGAGGTGACAAGATAAGATTTTTTCTAACAGGGGAATTGGGTTTGTGATTTGTGCTTGGGGGGGGGGAGGATTTGTGCCTGGAGGGGGGATTGTCCTTGAAGATAGATTTTTGGGATGGGGGGATTTGTGCTAAAACAGGAAATCTTGGGGCTGTAAGAAAGGGGTTTTTGGTGGTGGTGGATGGGGGGTATTTGTGCTAGGGGGACATTTTTATAGTGCAAGGGGTAAGATTTGTTCAAGGAGGGGAAATTAGGGGGGGGGTGCTAGGAAGGGTGATTGGGGGGTTGTGCTGGGGGGGTTGTGCTGGGGGGATGGGGGGAGAGGATTTGTGCCAGGAGGGGGGATTTGTGCTGTGGGGATGGGGGGGGGGGGGAGAGGGGGATTTGTGCAAGGAGGGGGATTTTTGCTGTGGGGATGGAGGGAAGAGGATTTGTACCAGAAGGGAGATTTGTGCTGTGAGGATGGTGGGGGGGGGGGGATTTGTGCTGTGGGAATAAGGGGAAGATGATTTGTGCTGGGGAATGGGGGGTAATTTGTTCTAGGAGGGGGATTTGGGGGGGGGGGGTTGTGCTAGAAGAGGTGATGGTGGGATTTGTGCTAGGATGGGGAATTTTGGGGCTGTTAGAAATGGGGATGGGGGGGGGGGTATGCTAGTAGGGGTGATTGGGGGTATTTGTGCTAGAGGGGATATTTGGGGGGAGAATTTGTGCTAGAAGGGGAAATTTGGTGGGATATGCTAGGAAGGGTGATTTGGGGGGGAAGATGATTTGTGCTAGGAGGGGGGATTTGTGTAAGAAGGGGAAATTTTTTTGGGGGGGATTTGGGGGTGATGATTTGTGCTAGTAGGGATGATTGATGGGCATTTGTGCTAGGAGGGCAGGGGAGAAAGGATTTATGCTAGGAGGGGACATTGGGGGGGGGGAGATTTGTGCTGGGAGGGGGGAATTTGGAGAGGGGAAATTTGAGGGCGTGAGAATGTGTGCTAGCGGTGCTTTTTTGGGGCAGGGATAATTGTGCTAGCAGGGAACATTTGGGAAGAGAGAGGCTTTGAGTTTAGAGAGAGGATGGGGGGAAAGATTTGTGCTGAGTGGGGGGATTTCAGCAGGGAGAGATGTGTACTGGGAGGAGGGGGAATTTTTGTTTGTGGAAATATTTGGCTTGCAAACACGTTGTTTACAAGTTAAAACCAGTATTTTTTGCTAGAAAATTACTTAGAACCCCCAAATACTATATAAATATTTTTAGTAAAGACTCTGGAGAATAAAATGGCGGTTATAGCAATATTTTTTTGTCACGCGGTATTTGCGCAGCGGTCTTTCAAACGTCATTTTTTTTTTAGAGAAATTACATTTCACTGCATTTAAAAAAAACTAAACAGTAAAATTAGCCCATTTGTTTTGTATATTGTGAAAGATGATGTCACGCCGAGTAAATAGATACCAAACATGTTACGGTTTAAAATTACGCACACCCGCGGAATGGCGACAAACTACGGTCAATAAAAATCTCCATAGGCGACACTTTAAACATTTTTAACAGTTACCAGCTTAGAGTTACAGAGTAGCTCTTTTTTTTTTTTTAATTATTGCTCACGCTCTGGCGATCAAGGCGATACCTCATATGTGTGGTGTGAACAGCGATTTAATTTGCGGGCGCGACATCCGCATACGTTTTCTTTCGTGCGTGAGCTCACGGCGACGGGGGCGCTTTAGAAAAAAAAAAACATTTTGTTTAAAAAAATAAAATAAAATCTGATCACTTTTATTGCTGTCACAAGCAATGTAAACATCCCTTGTGACAGTAATAGGCAGTGACAGGTACTCTTTATGGAGGGATCGGGGGTCTAAAAGACCCCAAACCGCTCCACTACACTTCAATGTATTCAAAATGCCGAAAACTGCATTTTTTAATGCTGTCACTTCTTAAATTTGGTGCCTTTAGCCGCCGAGTAACCCGGATGTTACGTCGTGGATGGCATTTCCAGGTTACATCATCGGAGACCCGATTGAAGCTGAATCCAGGTTCATTTGGGACTCCAATCAGCCAGCGGAGGTGCCGGCTGGTTGCTCGGGTCTCCCGGTGGGATGGGAGACCTGGGCAGAGCTGCGGAAGGCGGCGGGAGGGGGGCATCCCCTCCCACTTGCTGGGGTAACAACCGAGTGGCTCCCGAGCCGCATCAGCTGTTACCATCTGAAACCGGCTCTAAAAAATGGTACCGGGATGATGCCTCTAGCTGAAGGCATCACCCCGCTACAACCACCTCTTGCAGCCGACGAAGACCTACGTCAATTTGTGGGAAGTAGTTAAGGGATTTGTAAAGTCTCATGCATTCTATGTATTAAGGTGAAAAACATTCTGTGCTTCAGCTGCCCCCCTCAGCCCCCCTTTTTCTTTCCTGAACCCAACCGTTCCAGCGCCGAGCACGAGTCCAGCGGCTCCAGCCGCTGTCTCGGGTCCTCATTGGATGGATTGATAGCAGCAGGAGCCATTGGCTGACAATCAGTGTAATGGCCGGGGCCCATACAGGTGTCCCCATGGAAATCCGCTCTCTGTGGGGGCACCCGATAAAGAGGAAGGGCCAGGAGCGCCACCGGGGGAACCCCAGAAAAGGAGGATGGGGGGGGGGCTGCTCTGTGCAAAACCCTTACACAGAGCAGGTAAGTATAAGGCCCCGTTCACATAGGGGCGATCCGACTTGGGGGGGAGACCTCCGAGGTCGCGGTGCGAGCAGCGCGCCGCGACCTCGGAGCGGCCGCCACGGACTTCATAACATTGAAGTCTATGGCGGTCGTCTCTGGGTCGCCCCAAAGAAGTTCCGGACCCTTTTTCTAAGTCGGAGCGACTTGTGTCGCTCTTATTAGAACGGGTCCGCAGCTTCCCTATGGGAGGCGACCTACGGCGACCTGTGAGGCGACCAGGTCGCCTCACAGGTCGCCTTAGTGTGAACTGGGGCTAAGTCCTTCTTCCCCTTCTTCCCCGAACTATTATGATTCTGATTATTTTTTTTTTCTGTTTTTCTAACCATTAATATTTTTAATAAAAAATGTTGTAGCTTATTTCTTTTGTTTGATAATTTTTTGGTATCAAGTGTCATTACAGGCACAACAAATTATACAATTAATACTTTTTATAGACAGCAAAAATAACTTTATTTTATTTTGTTTACTGTATTTATTTATTTATTTATTTTATAAAAACTAACACTGATCAAAGTATGAACAAAGTCCCTTTTTTTTTTTTTTTTTTTTTTTAGTTTTTTTTTTTTTTTTGGATTAGATAAAAAATATGGATTACATAAAAAAGAAAAATCATATGTAATCCATGGGTTACACACTTTTTTTTTTCCAATCTACTGATCTTTGAGATACAAGTACATAAATACTTAAATATTCAATTTCATGCAACATGAATGTTTATAAACACGTTTATATGTTTGGTTTAAAATACAAAAAAAAAAATTAAAAAAAAAAAATACAACTTCATTGATGCAGTTTTAAATTGGTACTTTTTTTGTAGTTTATTTGATTTCCTCTTACCCGACCTTACATCCCAATGCCTTATTGTATTAAGAAAAAAAAAGGAAAAAAAAGAAAATTTTTGGAAACCTTATGTGATACCAATGTTTGTAATAACAACATGTCAACTTCTTGTTTACCACCATAATTTATTTTCAATAAAAGTTTGTATAAAAAAAATAAATAAATAATAATAATTTGTTAGGTCTTCTATTCACGGGTGCATCTCTGTTTGCGTTGGTGGTTCTAGCTGTGTGCGGGGTTTTCTTCCCTCTGTGGTCAAAGTTTCACTCTTGCCTGAGAACAGCGGGAAGGGATCTTCTCAGAAAATTCACTGATAAGCTGGGAGTTTCCAGTTCACTCTCCTCTATTGAATCAGCTGAATGTGAAATCAGAATACACATTTACTATTCAAGCCTCCTAGTCTCTGCAGCAATTCTCTATATTGTCCATTAGACATTCGATCCAACCAAAACTCATTTCACTTTTCTGGATGAACACTGAGAACTAATCATCCAATAGCTGTCATATCCGGATCAAAATCTTTTTTTTGGGATTTTGGCACAAAATATGATCAGAAAGGGTCAGTCCACCTAAAACTAATATTTACATTTTTGGGGGATGCTAGTGAGTTAACCCTCCTAATAGTCCCTTTTATCTCTTCAGGGCTCTTGATGAAATGTGAGTTGTTTTCCTGGCTTTGCATAACTGCTGTGCCCATTATAAGGGGTTCCCACCATCTCTTTTCTGAGTTCCCAGGTCTGTACACCTGTTGTGCCCATTATAAGGGGTTCCCACTATCCTTATACTAGGTTTCCTGGTCTATACACCTGCTGTGCCCATTATGAGGTATTCCCACCATCCTTATACTAATTGTCTGGGTCTGTACACCTGCTGTGCCCATTATGAGGGGTTCACACCATCCCTGTGCGGAGTTCCCACGTCTGTACACCTGCTGTGCCCATTATGAGGGGTTCCTACCATCCTTATACTAAGTTTCTTGGTCTGTACACATGCTGTGCCCATTATGAGGGGTTAATTTTGTTTATTGAAAAATCTTACAAACAACAACTTATATACAATAAAACCATAATAAATAAATAAATAACATATTTACAAAATAATAGAATATAACTATACAAAACCAAAAAAGAACATAATAAATAAACCAAATTGCGCACAGCATAAACCCTATGAGAGAGCCAGACTAAGGAACATCACCGTCACCATGCATGTAGCCTTTTATCAAAAATATATTTTATCTAAAAATCTAGGGGAGTGAAGCAAGGACAGAAAGAAAAGCCGCACACTCCGAGATCAACAGGCAGCAGCTACAGAGTCCTGATATTCCTCCACGCCTTTATCCAGGCCTCCTGCTGCCACCTGTCTTTCTCAAGACCCCGAATCTTCCCAACCTCACCCAGAATGTTCTGCACCACCACCTCAACAGGAAGGACTTTACTCCGTAAGGATACCTGGCACCGTGCACTCCACGTGAAATAACGGACTACTAGACTAACTAAAAAAGTGTTTCCAAATCATAATCCCGGCAAGTCTGGAATGCCCCATACACCCACTCTGCATAACTCATATGGGGGAGGAAGGGTACATTCATAGCCCTCCCTGCCCTCATGTACACCTCTATATGATGGGTTCCCACCATCCCTGTACTGAGTTCCTGGGTCTGTACACCTGCTGTGCCCATTATGAGGGGTTTCCACCATCCATGTGCTGAGTTCCTGGGTCTGTACACCTGCTGTGCCCATTTTGAGGGGTTCCCACCATCCCTGTGCTGACTTACCATGTCTGTACACCTGCTGTGCCCATTATGAGGGGTTCCCACCATCCTCATACTAAGTTTCTTGGTCTGTACCTCTGCTGTGCCCGAAATCTTACACACAACAACCTATATACAATAAAACCATAATAAATAAATTAATAAATAACATATTTATAAAATAATTGAATATAACTATACAAAACCAAAAAACAAAACAAACAAGAACATAATAAATAAACCAAATTGCGCACAGCATAAACCTTACGAGAGAGCCAGACTAAGTAACATCACCGTCACCATGCATGTAGCTTTTTATTAAAAATATATTTTATCTGAATATCTAGGGGAGTGAAGCAAAGACAGAAAGAAAAGCCGCACACCCCGAGATCAACAGGCAGCAGCTACAGAGTCCTGATATTCCGCCACGCCTTTATCCAGGCCTCCTGCTGCCACCTGTCTTTCTCAAGACCCCGAATCTTCCCAACCTCACCCAGGATGTTCTGCACCACCACCTCGACAGGGAGGATTTTACACCGTAAGGATACCTGGCACCGTGCATTCCACGTGAAATAACGGACTACTAGACTAACTAAAAAAAGTGTTTCCAAATCATAATCCCGGTGAGTCTAGAATGCCCCATACACCCACTCTGCATAACTCATATGGGGGAGGAAGGGTACACTCAGAGCCCTCCCCACCCTCTTGTACACCTCTATATGAGAGGTTCCCACCATCCTTGTGCTGAGTTCCTGGGCCTTTACACCTGCTGTGCCCATTATGAGGGGTTCCCACCATCCCTGTACTGAGTTCATGGGTCTGTACACCTGCTGTGCCCATTATGAGGGGTTCCCATCAGCCCTGTGCTGAGTTGCTGGATCTGTACACCTGCTGTGCCCATTATCCACCATCTCTGTGCTGAGTTGCTGGGTCTGTACACCTGCTGTGCCCATTATGAGGGGTTCCCATCATCCCTATGCTGAGTTCCCGGGTCTGTACACCTGCTGTGCCAATTATGAGGGGTCCCCACCATCCCTGTGCTGAGTTCCCTGAGCAGTATGAGAATACATAGAATGAAACTCCCAGAAGTGTCAGCTTATTTCTCGGATGATTGGTAATTCTTCATGATTTCAGCAGTGAAACTGGCAGGAGAGGTAAACATTCACATCCTTCCTCACTCTGGCGTTTTTAATTGCAATTAGATTGATGACAGCGTCCCTTTATAGGATTTCCTGGTATTTAATTCTCTTACATGTAATGACATCAGGAAACACAGACTGGCCAGGAACTTTCTCTCGGTGCCAAAACTTAGAGCGCAAAAGAGTGCGTGCCAACGAGCCAACTGCAGGAGCTGGAAAATAAAGTACTGACAGTTGCAAGATCCCTCCACTTTGTTTTCTGCCTCTTTCTGCTGCAGTCTCACTCTTTCCGTTGCAGTCCTCATAACACTAAATAGAAGAAAAAACAGGATAGATAAAGCTGGTAACTCAGGATATGAGTTCAGGGAGCACAAGAAAAACCGATGAGCGATGAAATCAAATAGGACAAACATACATTTATACTCAGACAAAAAAAAAGTTGAAAATAATACTAAAAATAAAATAAATAATAAAATAATAAATAAATAAAATAAAATAAATGCATTACAATAAATGAGAAAAACCCGATGAGCGTTGAAATCAAATGGGACAAACATAAATTTATACTCAGACAAAAAAAAAAGTTGAAAATAATACCAAAAATAAAATGAATAATAAAATAATAAATACAATAAATAAATGCATTAAAATAAATAAATACAATTAATAAATGCATAAAATTAAAATAAATAAATGAAATAAATAAATAAAGACAATAAAATCAATAAATAAATATAGGGCCGACTTGATGGAGTACTTGGTTGTTTTTCAGCCGTCACTCCTCTGTGTTTCTATGTTTCCTATCCTGCAGGCATCCACAGCCAATCAGCAGGTCCCAGCCATGGATCATTGGCTCGGACTTGCTGATAAGCTAATATCATGCAATTACTTGTACAGCTTGTATTTAATAAAATATGTTTAATGATGTCAGCCTGTAAATGCTCAGACCATACACAGCACACTGCATCAAATTGGTCTGCATGGCTGTCATCCCAGAAGGAAGCCTCTTCTAAAGATGATGCACAAGAAAGCCCGCAAACAGTTTGCCAAAGACAAGCAGACTAAGGACATGGATTACTGGAACCATGTCCTGTGGTCTGATGAGACCAAGATAAACGTATTTTGTTCAGATGGTGTCAAGCGTGAGTGGCGGCAACCAGGTGAGGAGTACAAAGACAAGTGTGTCTTGCCTACAGTCAAGCATGGTGGTGGGAGTGTTATGTTCTGGGGCTGCATGAGTGCTGCCGGCACTGGGAGCTACAGTTCATTGAGGGAACCATGAATGCCAACATGTACTGTGACATACTGAAGCAGAGCATGATCCCCTCCCTTCAGAGACTGGGCTGCAGGGCAGTATTCCAACATGATAACAACCCCAAACACACCTCCAAGATGACCACTGCCTTGCTAAAGAAGCTGAGGGTAAAGGTGATGGACTGGCCAAGCATGTCTCCAGACCTAAACCCTATTGAGCATCTGTGGGGCATCCTCAAACGGGAGGTGGAGGAGCGCAAGGTCTCTAACATCCACCAGATCTGTGATGTCATCATGGAGGAGTGGAAGAGGACTCCAGTGGCAACCTGTGAAGCTCTGGTGAACTCCATGCCCAAGAGGGTTAAGGCAGTGCTGGAAAATAATGGTGACCACACAAAATATTGACACTTTGTGCCCAATTTGGCCATTTTTACTTAGAGGTGTACTCTCTTTTGTTGCCAGCGGTTTAGACATTAATGGCTGTGTGTTGAGTTATTTTGAGGGGACAGCAAAGTGTAATTTCTTCAGTGTTGTCACATGAAAAGCTAGAATAAAATATTTACAAACATGTAAAGGGGTGTACTGACTTGTGTGAGATACTGTATATATATATTTATAATGTTTGGGGGTTCTAAGTATTTCTAGCAAAAAAAAAAAAAAAATTGTTACATGCAAATAACAATCACCAGAAAAGTCCTGGTCTTCAAGTGGTTAATGACCAGAGAGCGCCATTCATTTGTAGCCTTTATATCTGCCTGGAGTTCTACTCTAATTCTGTTTCAGGTATTTTCCATAAAGTAAGGCATAAACCAGCCAGTCATGTTTGATGTAGTTGTAGACAATGATAATTCCCTATCTATAAATCAAGAATAAAGTGGTAACCCCGGACTTAATGAGTGAGTCCAATGACTTGTAATCTGAGGACTTTCCTGGATGATGAATCCTGCGTGTCACGGGATCCTTCGATAAATTTCCCCGGGTGAAATTATGAGGCCACCCTGCAAATTGGTTACAGATTGTCCCCTTGTTAAGATGATATTGGAGGAGCCGAGAACCCAGCGTGTTGCAGTGGTAACCATCGCAGTGGCGGGTGGTAAACTCATCCATGCAGAGCTGGGGCTCTGCACTGCGCTGGACAACCGATGCGTTGGGTCACTTTAAGTGGCGCTATCATGTAACGGGTGGGATAGAGTTTCAGGTTTGTGCACTGTGCCCCGGTCTGGAATAGCTGGAAGACAATAAAATAATTTTATTGTCCAATTAGACAAAACGGCGGGGATTTTCTGGAAGGGTTGTTTGTGACTTAACCCTCTGAGTGCCAATGAATGTGTAATATTCCTTCTCCTGGCATCTGCTTTAAGCCATGGTAATGAGCATTTTCTGGTACTTTTTGTTTACAAGTATTTTTTGCTAATTACTTTGAACCCCCAAAAATTATATATTTTTTTAGCAGGGACCCTAGAGAATAAAATGGTGATTGTTGCAACCATCACAGTTTTTGCGCAGCGGTTTTTCAAATGCAATTTAAAAAAAAAATAATAATTCACTTTAATGATATTTATTGTGAAAAGCACAATATATAACCCAATTTGTTAGTAAAACATAAAAGATGATTGTTACGGCGAGTAAATAGATACCTAACATGCCACGCTTTAAAATTGCCCACGCTTGTGGAATAGCGACAAACCTCAGATACCTAAAAATCTCCACAGGCAACGCTTTAAAAAAATGTTTATAGGTGACCAGTTTATAGTTACAGAGGGGTTTAACACTAGAATTTCGCTCTCGCTATAATGCTCTAAGCGATATATAAGCGATACTTCATATTTCACATTGTAAAGCAAACTGTTGGCGCTATATAAATCCTGTATAATAATAATAATAATATGTGTGATGCAAACATTGTTTACATAAGTGTGCACGACTTATTTATGCATTCACATCTGCACGCGAGCACAGAGGGATGAGGGGTGGCGCTTTAAATTTTTTTCTTAGAGATATATATATATATATATATATATATATATATATATATATATATATATATATATATATATATATATTTTTTTTTTTTTTTACACTGTCCATTTTATTTATTTGAATCACTTTTATTTCTATCACAAGGAATGTAAACAATCCTTGTAATAGAAATAAGGGATGACAGGTTCTCTTTATGGAGAGATCTGGGATCTGTAAGACCCCAAATCTCTCCTCTACTTTTGAAAGCAAAAGATGAAAAAAAAAAAAACTATTGATCTTTTGCTTTAACCACTTAAGCCCCGGAAGATTTTACCCCCTTCCTGACCAGGGTTTTTTTTTTTCCGATTTTTTACTGCCTGACTTTAACGGACAATTGCACGGTTGTGCGACGCTGTACCTAAACGAATTTGACATCCTTTTTTTCCCACAAACAGAGCTTTCTTTTGGTGGTATTTGATCACCTGTGCGATTTTTTGATCATGCGCTATAAACAAAAAAAGAGCGTAAATTTTGCAAAAATAACAATATTTTTCACATATTTTTATATGAAATTCCCAAAAAAAAAAGTAAAAATCAAAATTTTTTAACATTTTTGGCCAATTTGTTTTATGCTACATATGTTTGGTAAAAAAAAAATCGCAAAAAGCGTATTTTGATTGGTTTGCGCAAAAGTTATCGCGTTTGCTAACAAAGGGAAAGATTTTTGTTATTTTTGGTGGTTTTTTTTTTAACGAGTAATGTACGGTGATTTTTTTTTGCGGTACTGCGACATTGCGGCGGACAGATCGGACCCTTGACTGACATTTTTGACACTTTTGGAGTTACCAGTGACATTACTACAGTAATCAGTGCTATACATATGCACTGTTACTGTAAAAATGACACTGGCAGGGAAGGGGTTAACTGTATTGGACAGGGAGGAGTTAAGTGTGTCCTAGGGGCGTGTTTCTAACTGTAGTGGGACATGTCTACTATTGTAAAAACAGAGATCAACGGTCCTACATAGTAGAACCGTCTGATCTCCATTTTTACACAGGGGAGAATGACAGGCGGCTTGTTTACATAAGCTGCCTGCCTTTCTCTACCGACGATCGCTGTGTGACCGGCGGACCCGATGTCACACGCGTGGACTCCTTAGTGAACGAGCCGGGGCGGGCGCGCGCCTCAGCGGGTGCACGCTCGCCCGCTATTGGCTCACAAGCCGGTGACAGGCTAGTGACGTATATATACGTCACTTTGCCTGGCCGGGGCTGACCGCCGCAGTATATGTACTTGCGGCGGTCGGCAAGCGGTTAAAAAAAGAAAGTAGATTTCTTCCGCCCTGGAGGGGGGCGCTTTAAATTTTTTTCTTATTTATTTTTGTTCTCGCTATAATGTTCACGGCAATACTTCATGTGTGATGCGAACACCGTTTGCATATGCATGCAGGACTTATGTATGCATTCCCATCTGCACGCAAGCACAGAGGGATAGTGGGGACACTTTACATTTTTTTTCTTATTTATTTTACTTTTTTTTTTCTTTTTTCTTTATCACTGTCTATTTTATTTATTTGAATCAATTTTATTTGTATCACAAGGAATGTAAACAATCCTTGTAATAGAAATAAGGGATGACAGGTTCTCTTTACGGAGAGATCTGGGATCTGTAAGACCCCAAATCTCTCCTCTACTTTTGAAAGCAAAAGATCAAAAAAAAAAAAAAAAAAAAAACCTATTGATCTTTTTCTTTTTTTTAAAAAAAATAGTTTACTTCCACCCCAGACAGCACAATATACAGTATAACCCAGCTTGTTGGTAAAATATAAAATATGATGGTACAGTGAGTAAATAGATACCTAACATGTCACACTTTAAAATTGAGCATACTCAGAGAATGGCGCCAAATTCGGATACTTAATAATCTCCATAGGCTATGCTTGAAATTTTTTTTACAGGTTATCAGTTTAGAGTTACATCGGAGGTCAAACACTAGAATTTTGCTCTCACTATAATGAGAGCAGTTTGCGACGATACTTCACATGTGTGGTGCGAACACTATTTACATATGCTTGCGCGACTTATGTATGCGTGCGCTTCTGCACGAAAGCACGGAGGGATGGGGGGGGGGGGGGCGGTGGGCGCTTTTTTTTCCTAAATAATTTCCTTTTTTTTTTTTTTTTTACACTGTCCATTTTATTCATTTATTTATTTGAATCACTTTTATTTCTATTACAAAGAATGTAAACATTCATTGTAATAGAAATAACGGATGGCAGGTCCTCTTCATGGAGAGATCTGGGGTCTATAAGACACCAAATCACTCCTCTACTTTTAAAAATCAAAAGAACAAAAAAAAAAAAAAAACTATTGAACTTTTGTTTTTTGTTTTTTTAAATAGTTTACTTCTTCCCTAGCCTGGAAGCACAATATACAACCCAGTTTGTTAGTAAAATATAAACGATGATGTTATGGTGAGTAAATTGATACATAACATGTCACGCTTTAAAATTGCACACACTCGTGGAATGGCGCCAAACTACGATAATTAAAAATGTTTATAGGCAACGCTTGAATTTTTTTTTTTTACAGGTTACCAGTTTAGAGTTACAGAGGAGGTCTAACACTAGAATTTTTCTCTCACTACAATGTTTGCGGCGATACTTCACATGTGTGGTGCGAACACTATTTACATATGCTTGCGCGACCTATGTATGCATGCGCTTCTGCGCGTGAGCACTGGGGGGGGGGGGGGGCTTTACATTTTTTTATTATTTAATTTTTTTATTTTTTTATTTTACACTGCCCATTTTATTCATTATTTATTTGAATTTATTTGTAAACATTACTTGTAATAGAAATAAGGGATGGCAGGTTCTCTTTATGGAGAGATCTGGGGTTTATAAGACCCCTAATCACTCCTCTACTTTTGAAAGCAAAAGATCTAAAAAAAAAAAAAAAAAGATCTTTTGCTTTTAAAAAAAAAAAATAGTTTACTTCCGCCCTAAACCGGAAGCACAATATATAACCCAGTTTGTTGGTAAAATATAAAAGATGATGTTACGACAAGTAAATAGATACCTAACATGCCACGCTTTAAAATTGCGCACATTTGTGGAATGGCGCCAAATTACGATATGTAAAAATCTCCACAGGCATTGAGTTATGTATGCGTGCGCTTCTGCACGCGAGCACGGAGGAATGGGGATGGGGGGGAGGGGGCGCTTTAAATTTTTCTTCTTATTAATTAGCTTTTTTTTTAATTTCACACTGTCCATTTTAGAGTCGGTTCACACTGGGGTGACACGACTCTGCACGACTTCGGGAGGCGACTTGTCAGTCCCGGGCACCACGACTTCGGAGCGACTTGCAGGGACTTCACATAATGGAAGTCTATGCAAGTCGCTCCGAGGTCGCCCCGAAAAAGTACAGGGCCCTTTTTCTAAGTCGGAGCGACTTGTGTCACTCCTATTAGAACGGGTCCTGTAGCGGTCAATGGACCGCGGGGGGAGCACGACTTGTCAGGCTGACAAGTTGCCTGACAAGTCGCGCTAATGTGAACCGAGTCTTATTCATGTATTTATTTGACTTTTTTTTCTTATTTAATTAGCTTTTTTTTTTTTTTTTTTTTTTTTTTTACATTGTCTATTTTATTTATTTATTTGAATCACTTTTATTTCTATTACAAAGAATGTAAACATTCCTTGTAATAGAAATAACGGATGGCAGGTCCTCTTTATGGAGAGATCTGGGGTCTATAAGACCCCAAATCACTCCTCTACTTTTGAATGCAAAAGATCAAAAAAAAAAAAAAAAGATTGATCTTTTGCTTAAAAATAAATAAATAAATAGTTTACTTAACCCTAGACAGGAAGCACAATATATAACCCAGTTTGTTGGTAAAATATAAAAGAAGTTACGGAGAGTAAATAAATACCTAACATGTCATGCTTTAAAATTGCGCACGCTCGTGGAATGGCGGCAAACTACGATGCCTAAAAATCTCCATAGGCGACATTTTAGACATTTTTGCAGGTTACCAGTTTAGAGTTACAGAGGAGGTCTATGGCTAGAATTATTGTTCTGGCTATATTGTTTCCAATGATATCTCACATGTGTGTTGCGAACAATGTTTACATAAGCGTGCGCGACTTGTTTACGCGTTCGCTTCTGCGCATGAGCACAGAGAGAAGGGGCGCTTCTCTTGTTTCTTTTTTTTTTATACTATTCTTTTTTATTTATTCTTTTAAATCATTTTCTATTCTTATTACAGAGAATGTAAACCTCCCTTATAAAATAAATACAGTCAAATAATAACAGGTTCTCTTCATGAAGAGGTCTGGGGTCTATAAGACCCTAAATATCTCCTCTACCTTCGAAAGCATCAGATCAAAAAAAAAAAATGTGATCTTTTGCTTAAAAAAAAAAAAAAGTATTTTTCCGCCCTAGACAGGAAGTGATGTCATGACGTTGGTCCGGTACTCCTAGATCAGGGGTGTCAAACTTAACTTCATCGGGAGCCTCATCAGCCTTTTGGTTGCCTTCAAAGAGCCAGTTGTATCTTATCTGTAAGATTAGATGTCCAGAGCACCCCACCTACCCTACATCCAATGTCAGCCCCCCATCAGCAGTCAAGAGTCCCCCACCCTCCCTTATATAATAGTTTGCCCATCTTACTTTGTGCTGCTGAGGGTGGAACTGGAAAGTAGAAAGTGCAAAGTCTGGAGGAGGTCTAGAAGAGGGCTGGAGTCTGCTAAATGGCAAGACCAGTGGAGGGGAGGGGCAGTGCTGGGACAAGGTCATCCAGCGCCCAGGGCAAGGATGCCAAACTGCATCCCCCCTTCCCTTAGGGTTAGGGTCAAGGCACCCCCCGTCCCTGCAATAACCCACTGTGCCCAGGGCAACCGTCCCTCCTGCCCACCCCTTGTCCCGGCCCTGGGAGGAGGGTGCTGTGGCTGCTGAGAGACGCAGGATCTGTAGGAGGAGTTCTGTCCTCCTGTCTGCCGATTGCTGAGACGAGTAAGGGGGGCAGAGATGAGCCTCTCTGCGGCTGAACGGAGAAGCTCAGGATCTGTCTGAGGAGTTCTGTCCTCCTCTCTGCTGCCAACTGCTTAACCACATCCCACCCGCCCTATAGCATAATGACGGCGGGAATGTGGTTGTATTATCCTGACCGGACGTCATATGACGGCGGCAGGATAATACAACCACAAGCCACACAGAGCGGCGATCGGTGATGCGAGGTGTCAGTCTGACTCCCTGCATCTCCGATCTCGGTAAAGAGCCACTAAAACCACCAGGGATGCCCACCCATGACCCCAGGGATGCCCACCCATGACCCCAGGGATGCCCACTATGGCCACCAGGGATGGCAATCAGGGCTCAGGGAGCCCCCCATTGCCCTCCCCATCAGTGCTGCTTGCCAGTGCCCTCCCTATCAGTGCTGCCCACCAGTGTCCATCATTGCCATATATCAGTGCCACCCACCAATGCCCATTATTGCCCACCAGTGCCGCCTATCAGTGCCCATTAGTGCCCATCAGTGCCGCCCGTCAGTGCCGATCAGTGCCGCCTATCAGTGCCCACCAGTGCCGCCTATCAGTGCTTATTAGTGCCCATCAGTGCCACCTATCAGTGTCCATAAGTGCCACCTATCAGTGCCCATCAATGCCACCTATCAGTGCCCAGCAGTGCCGCCTATCAGTGCCCACCAATGCTGCATATCAGTGCTACCTATCAGTGTCACATATCAGTGCTGCCTATCAGTGCCGCCTATCAGTGCCACCCCATCAGTGCCACCCCATCAGTGTCTCCTCATCAGTGCCTGTCAGTGCTGTCTCATCAGTGCAGGAAAAACGTATTTATTTACAAAATTGTATAACAAACAAAAACCTTTTTTTTTTTCAAACTTTTCTGTCTTTTTTTTTATTTGTTTAGCAAAAAAAGAAAAAACCTTGCGGTGATCAAATACCACCAAAAGAAAGCTCTATTTGTGGGGGGAAAATGACATAAATTTGGTGTAGGTACAGTGTTGCATGACTGCGCAATTGTCATTCAAAATGCAACAGCGCTAAAAGGTGAAAATTGGCCTGGGCAGCAAGGGGGCGAAAGTGCCCTGTATTGAAGTGGTTAAACAAGGTGTGGGGGGCAGAAACAAGGGGGTTGCTGAAGTTGCTGAAGAGGTGTGAGGGCCACATAAAATTACCTGGAGGGCCAGATTTGGCCCATGGGCCATGTGTTTGACACATGTGTCCTAGATCATAGTGATGGGGAGAGAGGATATGGTCTCTGTTCACCTCTATAGTCAGCCATACTGTAGGATCGTTTCCCGGGCTCACAGGTAAGAACGGTAAGCCCGAGAAACACTGGTGAGCGGCAGGAGGGGAAATCCCTCCCACTGCTTCTAAAAGTGATTCAGCGGCTAAACAGCTGCTGGCATCACTTTTAAGGGAAAGAGAATTGCCGGCTGAAAAAAATAAATACTGGGTGTTATGGCTGATAACTTCAACCATAACCCCTGTAAACCACTTGCAAGCTGCAACATATATATATATATATATATATATATATATATGTTTTGAGGTCTTTAATTGGTTAAAAGAAAGTTAGTATTAATGTGGCTCTTTCAGGAGCTTTAAAGTGGTTGTAGATCCTTCTATAAACCCAGCGAACTGACTGTCCTCAGGTGATACGCAGAGATTAAACAAAGCCTCCTACATAGGTTGTACCTGTTTATCTGCACCAGTTTCTTCTCTACATCCGTTTGAAATACAGAGCTTTTACAGGTTGTCTGAGCTTTAGGAAAGCAGGGGCGGAGCGCTGAAATTGTAGTCTGCAGAGCTCCATGAGGAGGGCTCTAAAAGATTGGAAGGAAGGGGCACGCCCACGCCACACCCCCCCCCCTTTTACACAGCAAACAGGAACGGAGCTGAGGCTGTCAATCATGGGCTGTGTGCTGAAGGTCCCTCCCCTGTCACCTTATTATCTCTTGGTGTCAGGAAAACTTCTCAGAAGTGACTCATGCAGATAGCAGAGGAAGGAGGCAGCTGACAGAAATGACACGAGAGGCTCCCTTCACACCTGATTGCAAATCGCTACAAAATGTGGGCCATGTTTGAAATTCCATTACTTCTAATAGCACTCCAATCACGCTGCGATTTTGCCATGATTGTAGTGCAGTAAATCGCACTGCAAAAGAAGCTTGTGTTTCTTTTTGCACGATTGGGGTGCAATTAAGAAATAATGGCATCGCAAACATGTTGCGCATTTCGCAGTGATTTTGAAATGCGAGCAGAATCACGGTGCTTCCACCAGGTCAGGTGTGAATGAAGCCTTAGTGCTGTGGACTGAGACAAGTACACACCATAGAGGGATATGCTTTGTTCATATTTCACGTCTGAGGTTTACAACCACTTTAGGGCTGTACTCCAACCCAAAAAAACCCAAAACTTTTCATTGAAATATATTCCTCAATAATAACAAAGAATAGAAATCCACTTTGTGTGCAACACATGCCTTTGCAAACCCAAATATTACTTGTAAGCCTCGGTTCACACTAGGGCGACCTGTGAGGCGACCTGGTCGCCTCACAGGTCGCCGCAGGTCGCCTCCCATAGGGAAGCTGCGGACCCGTTCTAATAGGAGAGACACAAGTCGCTCCGACTTAGAAAAAGGGTCCGGAGCTTCTTTGGGGCGACCAGGAGGCGACCGCCATAGACTTCAATGTTATGAAGTCTGTGGCGGCCGCTCCGACGTCATCTGTGACACAAGGGGGCGTGGTCTCCCGATGACGTCATCTGGCGGCCACGCCCCTAATGGCTATATAATAAGCTGCAGAGACCAGAGGCCGGCATAATCGGTGGAGACGTCGTCGGAGGAGGACCGGAGGAAGAAGGACAGCCGACAGCCGACAGCAAAAGAGCAGAAGACCAGAGAGGAGAAGACAAGACGATTGGACAGCAGAAGGGCGGACAGCAAAAGAGCAGAAGACGCTCGGAGAGGAGAAGACCGCAGAAGACCCCCGGAGAGGAGAAGACAGCAGAAGACCCCTGGAGAGGAGAAGACAGCAGAAGTCCCCCGGAGAGGAGAAGACAAGAAGGGCGGACAGCAAAAGAGCAGAAGACCCCCGGAGAGGACAAGAGCCGGATGAAGATTTTTAATAAATTTTCCAAAACGTCTCCTGTCGTTATTTCCATACACTGCATTTTATGGGGTGAATGAGTAGGGGTACAGTGTACCCCATACCCATTCACATAGGGAGGGGGTCCGGGATCTGGGGGGGCCCCCTTGTTAAAGGGGGCTTCCAGATTCCGATGAGCCCCCTGCCCGCAGACCCCCACAACCACTGGCCAGGGTTGTGGGGATGAGGCCCTTGTCCTCATCAACATGGGGGCAAGGTGCTTTGAGGTGCGGGGTGCAGAGCCCCCCCTGCCCCAAAGCACCCACACCCCCCCCATGTTGAGGGCGTGTGGCCTGGTATGATCCAGGGGGGGTGGGGCCACTCGCTCGTCCCCTCCCCTTTCCTGGCATGCCGGGCTGCATGCTTGGATAAGGGTCTGGTATGGATTTTGGGGGGACCCCATGCCGTTTTTTCGGCGTGGGGCTACCCTCAAATTCCATACCAGACCCGATGGGCCTGGTTTGGAACCTGGGGGGGGGGGAACCCCACGCCGTTTTTTTCCCCATTTTGGCGTGGAGTTCCCCCTCAAGATTCTCACAGTGCAGGTCGCACCGCAAGTCGGATCACCCTGATCTAACCTGCGGTGTGACTTCCATTCAAATCAATAGGCTCCCATAGCGAGCCATTGATTTTGAATGGAAGAAAAAAAATGTATAACGTGGCTTAACGCACGTTAAGCAACGTTATGGAGCCTTTAGCAGCGTCAGACGTTTTTTGCAGCTTGACGCTGGAGCTCCTGAACCCACAGTTCCTGGGTTTTTTTTGGAGCTGTAAAACGCCTATGCCACTTGGAGCTCCTAAAAGCTCTATGTGTGCATGAGGCCATAGAATAACATGGATGGGCGTTCTGCAGCTGCAAAAAAAAATGTCCGACGCTGCTAACAGCAGCTGTAAAAACGTCCAGTGTGCATGAGGCCTAAAAGTACAAGCGCTCGATCAAAAAGTGACTTGAGTAGAAGTGGAAGTGCTCGATCAAAAAGTTACTTGAATAGAAGTACTAAAGTATTCAACATTTTTTGTACTTAAGTATTGCAAGTAGTTTTTTTTTTAAATTTTGCTACTCAAGTACTGAAAGTAAAAGTACAAGTACTGTGTTATGTAGTTATTAAAGAAAGAAGTCACAAGTTTGAACATCATATTGTTTTTTATTATTTCAAATGCAGCTTTTATTTATACATACAGTAGCATTTATTTCCGTATGCGCTGATAATACACATGTTTTGAGCTTCATGAAATCTGCCATCTACTGTTCTGGCAGTGGTAATTTTTATAATAGTAACGAGTAACTATGCAGCACAAAAAAAAAATATTGGAGTAGAAGTATTGAAATCATTGAAAAAATGTAGTGAAGTAAAAGTGGAAATAGGAGAAAAAAAATTCTACTCCAGGAACAGATACCGCCTTTCAGTACTTAAGTACAGTAGTGAAGTAGTTCTACTTAGTTACTATACATCTCTGCTCACGCGCCCCTGCACAAGGGGGGGGGGGGGGAGAGAGAGAGAGATAGAGAGAGAGATGAGCAGTCACTGTGCACAAGAAGAGAGAGAGTAGAGTTGTGGGAGGGATCCATCAAGCTCCACCCACAACAGCCTGCCTACAGAAATCTACAGGAGGGGCGGAGACATGACCAGTCACCATGCACAAGGAGAGTGAGAGAGAGTAGAGCGGTGGGAGGGGCCCAGCAGGCTCCACCCACTAAAAACTTCCTGTAGAAAACTACAAAAGGGGGCGGGGACTTGACCAGTCCCCCTGCACAAGGAGAGAGAGCAGAGCTGTGGGAGGTGCCTAGCAGGCCCCACCTACTAAAGACTGCCTGTAGAAAACTACAAAAGGGGGCAGAGATTTGGCCAGTCAACCAGGACAAGGAGAGAGAGAGAGAGAGAGAGAGAGAGAGAGAGAGAGAGAGAGAGAGAGAGAGAGAGAGAGAGAGAGAGAGAGAGAGAGAGAGAGAGAGAGAGAGAGAGAGAGAGAGAGAGAGAGAGAGAGAGAGTAGAGCTGTGGGAGGGGTCCAGCAGGCTCCACCCACTAAAGACTGCCTGCAGAAATCTACAGGAGAAGGCGGAGACATGACCAGTCACTCTGCACAAGGAGAGGGAGCAGAGCTGTGGGAGGTGCCTAGCAGGCTCCACCCACAACAGGCTGCCTGCAGAAATCTACAGAAGGGGGCGGAGACAAGACCAGTCACCCGACACAAGGAGAGGGAGCAGCAGTGAGCGGTCTTTATTACAGGAAGTCTCACACTGGATTACTACACATACCTGGAAGGAATACACAAAGCACACCGAGGTTTAAGAAAAAGACACATGATGAAGGGATTTAGAATATCTGCCCTTCCCGGAGTTCAGCTTTTATTCTGCATGACTAATTCATTGACAGGTCACAATATACAGGAAGAGTTCTTTTTTTTCAGGAACATTCCTCCTTTTATAATTAAGGAGCCATTGTTGAATCCCAGCTTGTGGCACATGCCAGGGATGCCGGGGCACCACTCCAGGCTTAACATACCCCTACAGTACAGATGTAACACAGCTCCCCCTACAGTACAGATGTAACACAGCTCCCCCTACAGTACAGATGTAACACAGCTCCCCCTACAGTACAGATGTAACATAGCATGCCCCCTACAGTACAGATGTAACACAGCGCCCCCTACAGTACAGATGTAACACAGAGCCCCCTACAGTACAGATGTAACACAGAGCCCCCTACAGTACAGATGTAACACAGCATGCCCCCTACAGTACAGATGTAACACAGCATACCCCCTACAGTACAGATGTAACACAGCATGCCCCCTACAGTACAGATGTAACACAGCATGCCCCCTACAGTACAGATGTAACACAGCATACCCCCTACAGTACAGATGTAACACAGCTCCCCCTACAGTACAGATGTAACACAGCATACCCCCTACAGTACAGACGTAACACAGCATGCCCCCTACAGTACAGATGTAACACAGCATGCCCCCTACAGTACAGATGTAACACAGCTCCCCCTACAGTACAGACATAACACAGCATGCCCCCTACAGTACAGACGTAACACAGCATGCCCCTACAGTACAGATGTAACACAGCATGCCCCCTACAGTACAGATGTAACACAGCTCCCCCTACAGTACAGACATAACACAGCATGCCCCCTACAGTACAGACGTAACACAGCATGCCCCTACAGTACAGATGTAACACAGCATGCCCCCTACAGTACAGATGTAACACAGCATGCCCCCTACAGTACAGATGTAACACAGCTCCCCCTACAGTACAGATGTAACATAGCATGCCCCCTACAGTACAGACGTAACACAGCATGCCCCCTACAGTACAGATGTAACACAGCTCCCCCTACAGTACAGACGTAACACAACATGCCGCCTAAAGTACAGACGTACCACAGCATGCCCCCTACAGTGCAGACGTAACACAGCATGCCCCCTACAGTACAGATGTAACACAGCTCCCCCAACAGTACAGATGTAACACAGCTCCCCTACAGTACAGACGCAACACAGCATGCCCCCTACAGTAAAGACGTAACACAGCATGGCCCCTACAGTACAGATGTAACATAGCATGCCCCCTACAGTACAGATGTAACACAGCTCCCCCTACAGTACAGATGTAACATAGCATGCCCCCTACAGTACAGATGTAACACAGCTCCCCCTACAGTACAGATGTAACACAGCTCCCCCTACAGTACAGATGTAACACAGCATGCCCCCTACAGTACAGAAGTAACACAGCATGCCCCCTACAGTACAGACATAACACAGCATGCCCCCTACAATACAGATGTAACACAGCTCGCCCCCTACAGTACAGAGGTAACACAGCATGCCCCCTACAGTACAGATGTAACATAGCATGCCCCCTATGTCCTAGTTTCGTTTTGCTCATATCTCAGACTGTAAAGGGGATTTTCCTCTGTTTACACAGTCAGCATTGACTGAACACAAAGAGGGCAATCCTATGAACTCACATGTGCGGGAAACCATGGACTATCTGCAAGATAAAGCTTAACTCTCTCCAAGCATAAATATACATGTGTGACTTTGCCATGCATGTCCAAGCCAGTTCCAGTCCCTCTATCCACTCTCCAGTCCCTCCACCCACTGTCGTTAGGTTCCAGTTCACATTATGAAACAAACAAAGATAAAATTCCCAGTTCAATTTGCCAACCAGTCTGCTTACCAACCAAATTGGCCTGTCTAACAGTTTGCGTCAATACAGGGGTTTAGTTAGCACACATTTGCAAACGCATGTGAAAGCTGCAGGGCCACGTCAAGGCTCCCTGTTACCTGCAGTCCTAACTCTAATGAATTTTAAAGAGTCTCCACAGTGGGAGCACATGCAAGCTAATGGATAGATAGGGGGCAGGTGAGCCTGGAGGTGGCCCATCCCTCCTGAAAGGTAATTGGGGGCATAATGGAAGCCCAGCTGATAGTATTACAGCAAAGGCACCCAGTATGTCCACTCACCAGTACACATATACAACAAAGAAAATGGCCTCTGCCCCCACCTATAACTGGCCTTCATAGCAAAGAACACATGGAAGGGCAACGCACATGAAACAAACAAAGATAAAATTCCCAGTTCAATTTGCCAACCAGTCTGCTTACCAACCAAATTGGCCTGTCTAACAGTTTGCGTCAATACAGGGGTTTAGTTAGCACACATTTGCAAACGCATGTGAAAGCTGCAGGGCCACGTCAAGGCTCCCTGTTACCTGCAGTCCTAACTCTAATGAATTTTAAAGAGTCTCCACAGTGGGAGCACATGCAAGCTAATGGATAGATAGGGGGCAGGTGAGCCTGGAGGTGGCCCATCCCTCCTGAAAGGTAATTGGGGGCATAATGGAAGCCCAGCTGATAGTATTACAGCAAAGGCACCCAGTATGTCCACTCACCAGTACACATATACAACAAAGAAAATGGCCTCTGCCCCCACCTATAACTGGCCTTCATAGCAAAGAACACATGGAAGGGCAACGCACATGAAACAAACAAAGATAAAATTCCCAGTTCAATTTGCCAACCAGTCTGCTTACCAACCAAATTGGCCTGTCTAACAGTTTGCGTCAATACAGGGGTTTAGTTAGCACACATTTGCAAACGCATGTGAAAGCTGCAGGGCCACGTCAAGGCTCCCTGTTACCTGCAGTCCTAACTCTAATGAATTTTAAAGAGTCTCCACAGTGGGAGCACATGCAAGCTAATGGATAGATAGGGGGCAGGTGAGCCTGGAGGTGGCCCATCCCTCCTGAAAGGTAATTGGGGGCATAATGGAAGCCCAGCTGATAGTATTACAGCAAAGGCACCCAGTATGTCCACTCACCAGTACACATATACAACAAAGAAAATGGCCTCTGCCCCCACCTATAACTGGCCTTCATAGCAAAGAACACATGGAAGGGCAACGCACATGAAACAAACAAAGATAAAATTCCCAGTTCAATTTGCCAACCAGTCTGCTTACCAACCAAATTGGCCTGTCTAACAGTTTGCGTCAATACAGGGGTTTAGTTAGCACACATTTGCAAACGCATGTGAAAGCTGCAGGGCCACGTCAAGGCTCCCTGTTACCTGCAGTCCTAACTCTAATGAATTTTAAAGAGTCTCCACAGTGGGAGCACATGCAAGCTAATGGATAGATAGGGGGCAGGTGAGCCTGGAGGTGGCCCATCCCTCCTGAAAGGTAATTGGGGGCATAATGGAAGCCCAGCTGATAGTATTACAGCAAAGGCACCCAGTATGTCCACTCACCAGTACACATATACAACAAAGAAAATGGCCTCTGCCCCCACCTATAACTGGCCTTCATAGCAAAGAACACATGGAAGGGCAACGCACATGAAACAAACAAAGATAAAATTCCCAGTTCAATTTGCCAACCAGTCTGCTTACCAACCAAATTGGCCTGTCTAACAGTTTGCGTCAATACAGGGGTTTAGTTAGCACACATTTGCAAACGCATGTGAAAGCTGCAGGGCCACGTCAAGGCTCCCTGTTACCTGCAGTCCTAACTCTAATGAATTTTAAAGAGTCTCCACAGTGGGAGCACATGCAAGCTAATGGATAGATAGGGGGCAGGTGAGCCTGGAGGTGGCCCATCCCTCCTGAAAGGTAATTGGGGGCATAATGGAAGCCCAGCTGATAGTATTACAGCAAAGGCACCCAGTATGTCCACTCACCAGTACACATATACAACAAAGAAAATGGCCTCTGCCCCCACCTATAACTGGCCTTCATAGCAAAGAACACATGGAAGGGCAACGCACATGAAACAAACAAAGATAAAATTCCCAGTTCAATTTGCCAACCAGTCTGCTTACCAACCAAATTGGCCTGTCTAACAGTTTGCGTCAATACAGGGGTTTAGTTAGCACACATTTGCAAACGCATGTGAAAGCTGCAGGGCCACGTCAAGGCTCCCTGTTACCTGCAGTCCTAACTCTAATGAATTTTAAAGAGTCTCCACAGTGGGAGCACATGCAAGCTAATGGATAGATAGGGGGCAGGTGAGCCTGGAGGTGGCCCATCCCTCCTGAAAGGTAATTGGGGGCATAATGGAAGCCCAGCTGATAGTATTACAGCAAAGGCACCCAGTATGTCCACTCACCAGTACACATATACAACAAAGAAAATGGCCTCTGCCCCCACCTATAACTGGCCTTCATAGCAAAGAACACATGGAAGGGCAACGCACATGAAACAAACAAAGATAAAATTCCCAGTTCAATTTGCCAACCAGTCTGCTTACCAACCAAATTGGCCTGTCTAACAGTTTGCGTCAATACAGGGGTTTAGTTAGCACACATTTGCAAACGCATGTGAAAGCTGCAGGGCCACGTCAAGGCTCCCTGTTACCTGCAGTCCTAACTCTAATGAATTTTAAAGAGTCTGCTTAGTGCTAACTAAACCCCTGTATTGACGCAAACTGTTAGACAGGCCAATTTGGTTGGTAAGCAGACTGGTTGGCAAATTGAACTGGGAATTTTATCTTTGTTTGTTTCATGTGCGTTGCCCTTCCATGTGTTCTTTGCTATGAAGGCCAGTTATAGGTGGGGGCAGAGGCCATTTTCTTTGTTGTATATGTGTACTGGTGAGTGGACATACTGGGTGCCTTTGCTGTAATACTATCAGCTGGGCTTCCATTATGCCCCCAATTACCTTTCAGGAGGGATGGGCCACCTCCAGGCTCACCTGCCCCCTATCTATCCATTAGCTTGCATGTGCTCCCACTGTGGAGACTCTTTAAAATTCATTAGAGTTAGGACTGCAGGTAACAGGGAGCCTTGACGTGGCCCTGCAGCTTTCATATGCGTTTGCAAATGTGTGCTAACTAAACCCCTGTATTGACGCAAACTGTTAGACAGGCCAATTTGGTTGGTAAGCAGACTGGTTGGCAAATTGAACTGGGAATTTTATCTTTGTTTGTTTCATGTGCGTTGCCCTTCCATGTGTTCTTTGCTATGAAGGCCAGTTATAGGTGGGGGCAGAGGCCATTTTCTTTGTTGTATATGTGTACTGGTGAGTGGACATACTGGGTGCCTTTGCTGTAATACTATCAGCTGGGCTTCCATTATGCCCCCAATTACCTTTCAGGAGGGATGGGCCACCTCCAGGCTCACCTGCCCCCTATCTATCCATTAGCTTGCATGTGCTCCCACTGTGGAGACTCTTTAAAATTCATTAGAGTTAGGACTGCAGGTAACAGGGAGCCTTGACGTGGCCCTGCAGCTTTCACATGCGTTTGCAAATGTGTGCTAACTAAACCCCTGTATTGACGCAAACTGTTAGACAGGCCAATTTGGTTGGTAAGCAGACTGGTTGGCAAATTGAACTGGGAATTTTATCTTTGTTTGTTTCATGTGCGTTGCCCTTCCATGTGTTCTTTGCTATGAAGGCCAGTTATAGGTGGGGGCAGAGGCCATTTTCTTTGTTGTATATGTGTACTGGTGAGTGGACATACTGGGTGCCTTTGCTGTAATACTATCAGCTGGGCTTCCATTATGCCCCCAATTACCTTTCAGGAGGGATGGGCCACCTCCAGGCTCACCTGCCCCCTATCTATCCATTAGCTTGCATGTGCTCCCACTGTGGAGACTCTTTAAAATTCATTAGAGTTAGGACTGCAGGTAACAGGGAGCCTTGACGTGGCCCTGCAGCTTTCACATGCGTTTGCAAATGTGTGCTAACTAAACCCCTGTATTGACGCAAACTGTTAGACAGGCCAATTTGGTTGGTAAGCAGACTGGTTGGCAAATTGAACTGGGAATTTTATCTTTGTTTGTTTCATGTGCGTTGCCCTTCCATGTGTTCTTTGCTATGAAGGCCAGTTATAGGTGGGGGCAGAGGCCATTTTCTTTCCAGTTCACATTAGTGCAATGTCAGACATCGCATGTGATTCGGAGCTCTGAAAATCTGATGCGATTTCTGTGTGATGCAAATTCAGCCATTCAGTGCCGGTTCACATATATGCAATGCGGGAACCCTGCGATTTTCACTACGGGTTCCCACATCGCATTCACATTGCCAACCTCTGGATATGACGCTGAGCACGTGCACTCAACTTCTTTGGTGGACCATGGCGAGGCCTGTTCTCATTGGAACCTTCCCTGTTAAACCGCTGTATGGTCTTGGCCACCGTGCTGCAGCTCAGTTTCAGAGTCTTGGCAATCTTCTTATAGCCTAGTCCATCCGCTCCTCATTCACACCTGAGACCTTGTAACACTAATGAGTCACAAAGGGAAAATGGCTAATCGGGCCCAATTTGGACATTTTCACTTAGGGGTGTACTCACTTTTGTTGCCAGCGGTTTAGACATTATTGGCAGTGTGTTGAGTCATTTTGAGGGGACAGCAAATTTACACTGTTATACAAGCTGTACACTCACTACGTTACATTGTAGCAAAGTGTCATTTCTTCAGTGTTGTCACATGAAAAGATAGAATAAAATATTTACAAAAATGTGATGGGGTGTACTTACTTTTGTGAGATACTGTATATAGAATGAATCTGTGAAGTTCGATCATTAATAAAATTAACCCTTTAATGTTCGGTAACGCAGATATGCGGCATCCAGGACGTGGGCTTTAGGCCAGTTCATACCATAGAAACGCAGTCCTGGTGCGATACAAATGCTTTTTCGCATGTGTGTTTTTTATGTGTTTTTAATGCAGTTCAGTGCATCTTTTGCCTCTCTATTTTCATAACCTTAAGGGCCAGTTCACACCACATGCAGTCCAATGCACTTTTTTTTTTTTCTAAATCAAAAACGCATAGATAGTAGGTTATATGGTTTTCAATGGCATACTTCCCACCAGTGCGGTCAGTTCCAGAAAAAAAAGAACATGCTGCATTTTTTCTGCACTGGACTAAACTGAAACGCGGTAAAACTCATAAACAAAAATGCACCGAAATGCACCAAAAATGCCCTGGAACACATATGTCCTTATTTATGGTTAAGAAATATGAGGGGAGAAAAAAAATGCACTGGGCCGCATCAAAAATGCATCAAAGTGCACTGGAATGCACCAAAAAATGCACATGCAGGAAAGCATCTGGAACGCCTCTGGACTGCATTTCTATGGTGTGAACTGGCCCCAAAAAAGGACATGTGTGTTTCAGTGCATTTCTGGTGCATTTAGGTGCGTTCCAGTGCGTTTTTAATGGATTTTACCATGTTTCAGTACCTTCCAGTGCAGAAAAAATACAGCATGTTCTACTTTTTTTTCTGGAACTGGAACCGGAACGCACTGGAACTGACTACCCTGGTGTGAACTATGCCATTGAAAACCATATAACCTACATTCCATGCATTTTTAATGCATAAAAAATGCACTGGACTGCATGTGGTGTGAACCGGCACTTAAACCTGGAGGCCGCACATACAGCTGCAAGAAAAAGTATGTGAACCCTTTGTAATGATATGGATTTCTGCACAAATTGGTCATAAAATGTGATCTGATCATCATCTAAGTCAAAACAATAGACAATCACAGTCTGCTTAAACTAATAACACACAAAGAATGAAATGTTGTTGCCATGTTTTTATTGAACACACCATGTAAACATTCACAGTGCAGGTGGAAAAAGTATGTGAACCCCTGGACTAATGGCATCTCCAAGAGCTAATTGGAGTGAGATGTCAGCCAACTGGAGTCCAATCAATGAGATGAGATTGGAGGTGTTGGTTACAGCTGCCCTGCCCTATAAAAAACACACACCAGTTCTGGGTTTCACAAGAAGCATTGCCTGATGTGAATGATGCCTCGCACAAAAGCTCTCAGAAGACCTACGATTAAGAATTGTTGACTTGCATAAAGCTGGAAAGGGTTATAACAGTCTCCAAAAGCCTTGCTGTTCATCAGTCCACGGTAAGACAAATTGTCTATAAATGGAGAAAGTTCAGCACTGCTGCTACTCTCCCTTGGAGTGGCCGTCCTGTAAAGATGTATAAACAAATATGTATACAGCGCTATATAAAATCAAATAAAGTGACAATGTGCATCATATAAATCAATAAACTCGCTTAAAGTGCAATATATATTCCTCTTAAGTGCAATATATAATGTCCATAAAGTGCATTCAAAGTAAAGTGCATAAGAGTCCACTAAAATATAAATATAACCGTGGGTTAAAATTCAATAAGGTGCTTGATAGATGTTTCATATAGAAGGCCTCTCACCTCACTGAAGCATTAAATCAGCATTGAATCCTCAATAAGACCAGTATAGGGAATACCACTTCCTGAATCGATCTCTCACCATCCCATGGACATGATATGTGAATAAAGATAATGAGGCATCTAAGTCTACACTGCTATTATCATTCAATTGATTCACATTCAAAGTAGAATTGCACTCACCTGAATCAGCACAATGGGCTTGTGCGGACCGTACACGCCAAAAACAGTAGCTGTTGGGAGCCGTGCTGGTGGGTCGCTGCTCGTCCATCCAGGTCTCCTCCCCCTATATGCGTGGCGTCTTACGCTTTCGCGACACGACTTCCTCAGTAGGGGTCTTAGTGAAGGAGGTTTTATATAGCTGCTGTATTTTCTTTTATGTATCCCAAATTATTGGGTCTTAACACTACACCACTTTATATTTAATTGCGCTGATTTACCTTTTTGCACATGTCATGTAAAGATGACTGCAAGAGCACAGCGCAGACTGCTCAATGAGGTGAAGAAGAATCCTAGAGTGTCAGCTAAAGACTTACAAAAGTCACTGGCAAATGCTAACATCCCTGTTAGCGAATCTACAATACGTAAAACACTAAACAAAAATGGATTTCATGGGAGGATACTACAGAGGAAGCCACTGCTGTCCAAACAAAACATTGCTGCACGTTTAGTTTGCACAAAGAGCACCTGGATGTTCCACAGCAGTACTGGCAAAATATTCTGTGGACAGATGAAACCAAAGTTGAGTTGTTTGGAAGAAACACACAACACTTTGTGGCTAAAAAGAGGCACAGCACACCAACATGAAAACCTCATCCCAACTGTGAAGTATGGTGGTGGGGGCATCATGGTTTGGGGCTGCTTTGCTGCGCCAGGGCCTGGACAGATTGCTATCATTGAAGGAAAAATTAATTACCAAGTTTATCAAGACATTTTGCAAGAGAAATTAAGGCCATCGGTCTACCATCTGAAGCTCAACAGAAGATGGGTGTTGCAAAAGGACAATGACCCAAAGCATAGAAGTAAATCAACAACAGAATGGCTTAAACAGAAGAAAATACGCCTTCTGAAGTGGCCCAGTCAGAGTCCTGACCTCAACCTGATTGAGATGCTGTGGCATGACCTCAAGAAAGCGATTCACATCAGACATCCCTAGAATATTGCTGAACTGAAACAGTTCTGTAAAGAGGAATAGTCAAGAATTACTCCTGACCGTTGCGCACGTCTGATCTGCAACTATAGGAAACGTTTGGTTGAAGTTATTGCTGCCAAAGGAGGTTCAACCAGTTATTAAATCCAAGGGTTCACATACTTTTTCCACCTGCACTGTGAATGTTTACATGGTGTGTTCAATAAAAACATGGCAACATTTCATTCTTTGTGTGTTATTAGTTTAAGCAGACTGTGATTGTCTATTGTTGTGACTTAGATGATGATCAGATCACATTTTTTGACCAATTTGTGCAGAAATCCATATCATTCCAAAGGGTTCACATACTTTTTCTTGCAGCTGTATGTGTTCTTGTGTTTGTGCTGGGAGCTCAATCTCACGCAGCACCAAGACCAGGAATTCACCGATAGCCCCGGGTCTTCTATTAATGATCGGGAATCCGGACTCTCAATTATTTCCAGTAAATTCCTTAAATTCCAGTCATTTATTATTGGAAAAATTGTAAACATTTTTTTTTTTTTTTATTGTCTGGATGCTTTAACTGAAATCATTTGCAGATGGGAGCTCCTTTCTTTGATGAATGTAACAGAGTAAATACAAAAATGACAATGGAACTTTGTATCTCTATATCTCCTATCTGACCAATGGTTATAAACAATGTTATTTTGTATCTCTATATCTCCTATCTGATCAATGTTTATAAACAATGTTACTTTGTATCTCTCAGTCTGATCAATGTTTATAAACAATGTTACTTTGTATCTCTCTATCTCCCATCTGAATAATGTTTATAAACAATGTTACTTTATATCTCTCTATCTCCCATCTGATCAATGTTTATAAACAATGTTACTTTATATCTCTCTATCTCCCATCTTATGAATGTTTATAAACAATGTTACTTTGTATCTATCTATCTCTGGTCTGATCAATGTTTATAAACAATGTTACTTTGTATCTCTCTATCTCCTATCTGATCAATTTATATAAACAATGTTACTTTGTATCTCTCTATCTCCTGTCTGATCAATGTTTATAAACAATGTTACTTTGTATCTCTCTATCTCCTATCTGATCAATTTATATAAACAATGTTACTTTGTATCTCTCTATCTCCCGTCTGATCAATGTTTATAAACAATGTTACTTTGTATCTCTATCTCCTGTCTGATGAATGTTTATAAACAATGTTACTTTGTATTTCTCTATCTTCTGTCTGATCAATGTTTATAAACAATGTTACTTTGTATCTCTCTATATCCCGTCTGATCAATGTTTTAAACAATGTTACTTTGTATCTCTCTATCTCCTGTCTGATCAATGTTTATAAACAATGTTACTTTGTATCTCTCTATCTTCCGGCTGATCAATGTTTATAAACAATGTTACTTTGGATCTCTCTATCTCCTGTCTGATCAATGTTTATAAACAATGTTACTTTGTATCTCTCTATCTCCTGTCTGAGTAATGTTTATAAACAATGTTACTTTGTATCTCTCTATCTCCTGTCTGATCAATGTTTATAAACAATGTTACTTTGTATCTCTCTATCTTCCGGCTGATCAATGTTTATAAACAATGTTACTTTGGATCTCTCTATCTCCTGTCTGAGTAATGTTTATAAACAATGTTACTTTGTATCTTCTATCTCCTGTCTGATCAATGTTTATAAAAAATGTTACTATGTATCTCTCTATCTCTCATTTGATCAATGTTTATAAACAATGTTACTTTGTATCTCTCTATCTCTCATCTGATCAATGTTTATAAACAATGTTACTTTGTATCTCTCTATCTCCTGTCTTATCAATGTTTATAAACAATGTTACTTTGTATCTCTCTATCTCCCGTCTGATCAATGTTTATAAACAATGTTACTTTGTATCTCTCTATCTCCTGTCTGATCTATATTTATGAACAATGTTACTTTGTATCTCTCTATCTCCTCTTTAAACAATATTTATAAACAATGTTACTTTGTATCTCTCTATATCCCGTCTGATCAATGTTTATAAACAATGTTACTTAGTATCTCTCTATCTCCTGTCTCATCAATGTTTATAAACTATGTTACTTTGTATCTCTCTATCTCCTGTCTCATCAATGTTTATAAACACTGTGTCCTTTTATGACAGCAGCAGCTTGTATTTACACTGCAAAAAACAGATTACAGGGCCGTTAGGTAGTGGATGTGTATGGCTTATTTCTGTAGAATAATGTAAGTGTCACTCTAGGTGGGAGGGGTAACAATTTATTAGTGCAATAAAGAGGCCTAACCAAGTGTAACAATGTAAAGAAAAAGTAACAAAAGCACAAAACGTTAAGTGTCGGTTCACACTGATCCGACTCGAGGGCGACTAATGAAGTCGCCCGTGCACCGCGACTTCGGCGCGGCTTGCAACGACTTCTCATAATGGAAGTCAATGCAAGTCGCTCCGACTTTGCAAAAAAATAATGCAGGAACCTTTTTCTAAGCCGGAGCGACTTGAGTCGCTCTGATTAGAACGGTTGCATTGCACAGCATTGGAAGCTACTTGTCAGGCGACTTGGTCGGATCAGTGTGAACCGGCACTCAAAGAAGAACTAAAAACGCAATGTAACAAAACACATAAACCATAACAGATCTGCAAAACATTCATCAAAACCAAATAGTCTGAAGGAATGCCAAAGAAAAATAAAGACTGCAGATGCCTGAAAGATGTTAGGGTGACAGCCCTCTGTAATGCAGGAGACACTGATTGGCTCTGATTTATAGCTAAGTGTGGGGGATTATAGGAAGATGTTATAAAAATAGATTTCCGGCAATCTTCCTACAGCTATAAAAAAAAAACAAAAAACTGAACATTTTAACCCCTTACGGACCGCCCGCCGCAGATTTACTTCAGTACTTTGACGTTAAATACCGGGGTTATGGCAGCAGATAGCCGGTATTTTTTTAAACGGTGGGCGATCCGCTTTAACATAAGGGTAGTCCCAGCGGTGGATTCGCCGCGGCATCACCCTTATGGGCGGCGGGAGAGGTGCCCACCCCCACCCCACCTCTTCCCGGTCATTTTCCCAGCTTACCGGACCCGTCGGTAGCGGGGAAAACGATCCGGTCCGCTGTCCCCTCAGGTAGGAGGTCAAGTGAGGGCAAATGGCCACCACTCCACTCTATGGCCTTGGAGGACTGGAGCGACGTCATACGTCACTTCCTAGCAACGGATTTAAAGAGCCCATTTTTTTTTCATCATGAAAAATATGACGTTTTTTTTCTTTTTTAGTGTAGATGTGAGATGTGAGGTCTTTTTGACCCCAGACCTCACATTAAAGAGGTCCTGTCCTGCTTATTTCTATTACAGGGGACATTTACATTCATTGCAATAGGAATAAAAGTGATCACAAATAAAAAAAAAAAAAAAAAAAAAAACAGTGTAAAAATAAAAAATAAAAGATAAAATGAATAGGAAAAAAAAAAATGAAAGCGCCTCGTCCCCGTTAGGTCGTGCACAGAAGCAAAAGCATACTCAAGTCCTGCCCACAGTTGTAAACGGTGTTCAAATCACACATGTGAGGTATCGCCGCGATCGTTAGAGCGAGAGCAATAATTGGAGCCCTAGACCCCCTCTGTAACTCTAAACTGGTAACCTGTACAAATTTTTAAACTGTCCCCTATGGGGATTTTTAAGTATCAATCATTGTTACCATTCCACGAAGCATAACATGTTGGGTATCCATTTACTCGGCGTAACATTATCTTTCACATTATAGAGAAAAATTGGGCTAACTTTACTGTTTACTTATTTTTTAAATTAAAAAAAACAATTTTTTTTTCCAAAAAATTGCATTTGTAAGACCGCTGCACAAATACGGTGTAATAAAAAAAATTGCAATGATTTCTATTTTATTCTCTAGGGCAGGGGTAACTCAAATGTAAACTTGAAAGGTCCACTTACAAATTTTCCATTCAGTCCGAGGTCCGGAAAAGTGACCGTCAAATTCCAAATACATAACGGCAACAACAAAAAAAGGCTTTCCCCAAAACTTGCCCCCATCCAATGCAGAGTGATCAGCGTGCGTGCCCCCATTAATGCAGAGCGACCATGTGCATGCCCCCATTAATGCAGAGTTACCATGTGCGTGCCCCCATTAATGCAGAGCGACCATGTGCATGCCCCCATTAATGCAGAGTTACCATGTGCGTGCCCCCATTAATGCAGAGCGACCATGTGCGTGCCCCCATTAATGCAGATTGACCAGTGTGCGTGCCCCCATTAATGCAGATTGACCAGTGTGCGTGCCCCCATTAATGCAGATTGACCAGTGTGCGTGCCCCCATTAATGCAGATTGACCAGTGTGCGTGCCCCCATTAATGCAGAGCGACCATGTGCGTGCCCCCATTAATGCAGAGCGACCATGTGCGT
The DNA here is from genome assembly GCF_965119305.1 of Pelophylax lessonae. NCBI lineage: Eukaryota > Metazoa > Chordata > Amphibia > Anura > Ranidae > Pelophylax > Pelophylax lessonae. Next base: position 865,530,303 of record NC_138768.1, on the reverse strand, counting down.
GCCCCCATTAATGCAGAGCGACCATGTGCGTGCCCCCATTAATGCAGAGTGACCATGTGCGTGCCCCCATTAATGCAGAGCGACCATGTGCGTGCCCCCATTAATGCAGAGCGACCATGTGCGTGCCCCCATTAATGCAGATTGACCAGTGTGCGTGCCCCCATTAATGCAGATTGACCAGTGTGCGTGCCCCCATTAATGCAGATTGACCAGTGTGCGTGCCCCCATTAATGCAGAGCGACTATGTGCGTGCCCCCATTAATGCAGAGCGACCATGTGGGTGCCCCCATTAATGCAGATTGACCAGTGTGCGTGCCCCCATAAATGCAGATTGACCAGTGTGCGTGCCCCCATAAATGCAGATTGACCAGTGTGCGTGCCCCCATTAATGCAGAGCAACCATGTGCGTGCCCCCATTAATGCAGAGCGACCATGTGCGTGCCCCCATTAATGCAGAGTGACCATGTGCGTGCCCCCATTAATGCAGAGCGACCATGTGCGTGCCCCCATTAATGCAGAGCGACCATGTGCGTGCCCCCATTAATGCAGATTGACCAGTGTGCGTGCCCCCATTAATGCAGATTGACCAGTGTGCGTGCCCCATTAATGCAGATTGACCAGTGTGCGTGCCCCCATTAATGCAGATTGACCAGTGTGCGTGCCCCCATTAATGCAGATTGACCAGTGTGCGTGCCCCCATTAATGCAGATTGACCAGTGTGCGTGCCCCCATTAATGCAGAGCGACTATGTGCGTGCCCCCATTAATGCAGAGCGACCATGTGGGTGCCCCCATTAATGCAGATTGACCAGTGTGCGTGCCCCCATAAATGCAGATTGACCAGTGTGCGTGCCCCCATTAATGCAGAGCAACCATGTGCATGCCCCCATTAATGCAGAGCGACCATGTGCGTGCCCCCATTAATGCAGAGCGACCATGTGCGTGCCCCCATTAATGCAGAGCGACCATGTGCGTGCCCCCATTAATGCAGATTGACCAGTGTGCGCACCCCCATAAATCTGGACTGCCGAAGCGGTCTGCTTCCTTCTGTCATCAGCGGGGGGGGGGGGGCAGAATTGAGAGGATCGGGAGGATTGGAGTGGCTGTGTCTTACACTTGCAGCGCTGCATGATTACAAAAAGCCGAATACAAGTTCTTACCCGGCGGAGAGGATGTCCTACAAAGTCCCGCCTCCTGGACACCGGCTCCTATGATAGACGTCACCAGTGTTCTGTCTATCATAGGTAAGAGCCGGCCCAGGAGGCGGGACTTTGTAGGACATCCTCTCCGCCGGGTAAGAACTTGTATTCGGCTTTTTGTAATCATGCAGCGCTGCAAGTGTAAGACACAGCCACTCCAATCCTCCCGATCCTCTCAATTCTGCCCCCCGCTGATGACAGAAGGAAGCAGACCGCTTCGGCGGTCCAGATTTAAGTGCGTGTGGGTCCGGAGGCGGCCCGGAGTCCGCCTATTGAGGACCCCAGCTCTAGGGTCTCTGCTGAATATATATATATATGATTTGGGTGTGCTAGGTAATTTTATAGCAAAAAAAAAAATGATTTTAACTTCTAAACAAGTGTCAGAAAAAGTCCCAGTCCAGAAGTGGTTAATTTAATCATTTTTGAATGAATTGGAAGACTTAAAGATATTCTCCTTTTATTGGCCAGAGGTTCCCCTTTCATTGTTTCTGTGCATGAACCTTTCATATATGTCCTTTTTTTCGTTCTTATAGAACTAATATATACAATCTTATTCCACTGTAGTCACATGTAAATCTGTCCCAGGACCACTTCACTGCACACCCACCAGTACCCTGATGTCCAACCTGTAGCATGTCTGCAGTCTCTGACCATCTCCTGTAGTATGTCTGCAGTCTCTGACCATCTCCTGTAGTATGTCTGCAGTCTCTGACCATCTCCTGTAGTATGGCTGCAGTCTCTGACTGTCTCCTGTAGTATGTCTGCAGTCTCTGACCATCTCCTGTGGTATGTCTGCAGTCTCTGACCATCTCCTGTAGAATGTCTGCAGTCTCTGACCATCTCTTGTATCATGTCTGCAGTCTCTAACCATCTCCTATAGTAGATCTGCAGTCTCTGACCATCTCCTGTAGAATGTCTGCAGTCTCTGACCGTCTCCTGTAGTATGTCTGCAGTCTCTGACCGTCTCCTGTAGTATGTCTGCAGTCTCTGACCATCTCCCCTGTAGTATGTCTGCAGTCTCTGACCATCTCCTGTAGCATGCCTGCAGTCTCTGACCATCTCCTGTAGCATGCCTGCAGTCTCTGACCATCTCTCGTAGTATGTCTGCAGTCTCTGACCATCTCCTGTAGTATGTCTGCAGTCTCTGACCATCTCCTATAGTATGTCTGCAGTCTCTGACCATCTCCTGTAGTATGTCTGCAGTCTCTGACCATCTCCTGTAGTATGTCTGCAGTCTCTGACCATCTCCTGTAGTATGTCTGCAGTCTCTGACCATCTCCTGTAGAATGTCTGCAGTCTCTGACCATCTCTTGTATCATGTCTGCCGTCTCTAACCATCTCCTATAGTAGATCTGCAGTCTCTGACCATCTCCTGTAGTATGTCTGCAGTCTCTGACCGTCTCCTGTATTATGTCTGCAGTCTCTGACCATCTCCTGTAGTATGTCTGCAGTCTCTGACCATCTCCTGTAGTATGTCTGCAGTCTCTGACCATCTCCTGTAGTATGTCTGCAGTCTCTGACCATCTCCTGTAGAATGTCTGCAGTCTCTGACCATCTCTTGTATCATGTCTGCCGTCTCTAACCATCTCCTATAGTAGATCTGCAGTCTCTGACCGTCTCCTGTAGTATGTCTGCAGTCTCTGACCGTCTCCTGTATTATGTCTGCAGTCTCTGACCATCTCCTGTAGCATGCCTGCAGTCTCTGACCATCTCCTGTAGCATGCCTGCAGTCTCTGACCATCTCTCGTAGTATGTCTGCAGTCTCTGACCATCTCCTGTAGTATGTCTGCAGTCTCTGACCATCTCCTGTAGAATGTCTGCAGTCTCTAACCATCTCCTATAGTAGATCTGCAGTCTCTGACCATCTCCTGTAGTATGTCTGCAGTCTCTGACCATTTCCTGTAGTATGGCTGCAGTCTCTGACCGTCTCCTGTAGTATGTCTGCAGTCTCTGACCATCTCCTGTGGTATGTCTGCAGTCTCTGACCATCTCCTGTAGAATGTCTGCAGTCTCTGACCATCTCTTGTATCATGTCTGCAGTCTCTAACCATCTCCTATAGTAGATCTGCAGTCTCTGACCATTTCCTGTAGTATGGCTGCAGTCTCTGACCGTCTCCTGTAGTATGTCTGCAGTCTCTGACCATCTCCTGTAGTATGTCTGCAGTCTCTGACCATCTCCTGTAGTATGTCTGCAGTCTCTGACCGTCTCCTGTAGTATGTCTGCAGTCTCTGACCATCTCCTGTAGAATGTCTGCAGTCTCTGACCATCTCTTGTATCATGTCTGCAGTCTCTAACCATCTCCTATAGTAGATCTGCAGTCTCTGACCGTCTCCTGTAGTATGTCTGCAGTCTCTGACCGTCTCCTGTATTATGTCTGCAGTCTCTGACCATCTCCTGTAGCATGCCTGCAGTCTCTGACCATCTCCTGTAGCATGCCTGCAGTCTCTGACCATCTCTCGTAGTATGTCTGCAGTCTCTGACCGTCTCCTGTAGTATGTCTGCAGTCTCTGACCATCTCCTGTAGAATGTCTGCAGTCTCTGACCATCTCTTGTATCATGTCTGCAGTCTCTAACCATCTCCTATAGTAGATCTGCAGTCTCTGACCGTCTCCTGTAGTATGTCTGCAGTCTCTGACCGTCTCCTGTATTATGTCTGCAGTCTCTGACCATCTCCTGTAGCATGCCTGCAGTCTCTGACCATCTCCTGTAGCATGCCTGCAGTCTCTGACCATCTCTCGTAGTATGTCTGCAGTCTCTGACCATCTCCTGTAGTATGTCTGCAGTCTCTGACCATCTCCTGTAGTATGTCTGCAGTCTCTGACCATCTCCTGTAGTATGTCTGCAGTCTCTGACCATCTCCTGTAGAATGTCTGCAGTCTCTGACCATCAATTGTATCATGTCTGCAGTCTCTAACCATCTCCTATAGTAGATCTGCAGTCTCTGACCGTCTCCTGTAGTATGTCTGCAGTCTCTGACCATCTCCTGTAGTATGTCTGCAGTCTCTGACCATCTCCTGTAGTATGTCTGCAGTCTCTGACCATCTCCTGTAGTATGTCTGCAGTCTCTGACCATCTCCTGTAGAATGTCTGCAGTCTCTGACCATCTCTTGTATCATGTCTGCCGTCTCTAACCATCTCCTATAGTAGATCTGCAGTCTCTGACCGTCTCCTGTAGTATGTCTGCAGTCTCTGACCGTCTCCTGTAGTATGTCTGCAGTCTCTGACCGTCTCCTGTATTATGTCTGCAGTCTCTGACCATCTCCTGTAGTATGTCTGCAGTCTCTGACCATCTCCTGTAGTATGTCTGCAGTCTCTGACCATCTCCTGTAGTATGTCTGCAGTCTCTGACCATCTCCTGTAGAATGTCTGCAGTCTCTGACCATCTCTTGTATCATGTCTGCCGTCTCTAACCATCTCCTATAGTAGATCTGCAGTCTCTGACCGTCTCCTGTAGTATGTCTGCAGTCTCTGACCGTCTCCTGTATTATGTCTGCAGTCTCTGACCGTCTCCTGTATTATGTCTGCAGTCTCTGACCATCTCCTGTAGCATGCCTGCAGTCTCTGACCATCTCCTGTAGCATGCCTGCAGTCTCTGACCATCTCTCGTAGTATGTCTGCAGTCTCTGACCATCTCCTGTAGTATGTCTGCAGTCTCTGACCATCTCCTGTAGAATGTCTGCAGTCTCTGACCATCAATTGTATCATGTCTGCAGTCTCTAACCATCTCCTATAGTAGATCTGCAGTCTCTGACCATCTCCTGTAGTATGTCTGCAGTCTCTGACCATCTCCTGTAGTATGGCTGCAGTCTCTGACCGTCTCCTGTAGTATGTCTGCAGTCTCTGACCATCTCCTGTAGTATGTCTGCAGTCTCTGACCATCTCCTGTAGTATGTCTGCAGTCTCTGACCATCTCCTGTAGTATGTCTGCAGTCTCTGACCGTCTCCTGTAGTATGTCTGCAGTATCTGACCATCTCCTGTAGAATGTCTGCAGTCTCTGACCATCTCTTGTATCATGTC